>NW_006408890.1:540887-546551 GCF_000296735.1 Chrysochloris asiatica | reverse complement strand
TAACCACTACGCTACCAGAGCTCCAATCCACAATAAAACCTTAAAAAAGAAAGAAAGAAAGAAAAACAATAGTGCTGAAGAAGGAAGTCCAAGGTGCATCGAAGGTATTGGCAAAGAACAAGGTTCCAGGAATTGATGGAACACAAATTGAAATCTTTCAGCAAACTGATGCAGTACTGGAGGAACACACTCATCTGTGCCAAGAAATGTGGAGGACAATTACCTGGCCAACTGGTAAGAAAAGATCCATATTTGTGCCCAGTCCAAAGTGAGGTGACCCAACAGAATGCCAAAACCGCCAAACAGTATCATTCATATCACATGCAAGTAACGTTTTACTGAAAATAATTTTTAAAACGGTTGCAACAATACATTGACAAGGAGATGCCAGAAATGCAAGCCAAATTCAGGAGAGAATGTGGAACTAGAGATATCATTACTGATGTCGGATGGTTCAGAGAATTGTTGACTATGCAAAGTCTTTAGACCGTGTGAATTCTAACAAACTATGGATAACATTGCAAGGAATGGATATCCTAAAACACTTCATTTTGTTCATGAGGAACCTGTGCATAGACCAAAAGGCAGTCACTCAAAGAGAACAAGGAGATATTGAGTGGTTGAAAATTAGGAACACATGTGCCTGAGTGGGTTGTATTCTTTCACCATACTTATTCAACCTGTATGCTGAGCAAATGAGCTGAGAAGCTGGGTTCTATGACGAAAAACGTGGTATCAGGATTGGAGGAAGACTCATTAACAGCCTGCAGTATGTATGTGTTACAACCTTGCTTGCTGAAGGTGAAAAGGACTTAAAATACTTACTTATCAAGATCAAAACCCACAGCCTTCAGTATAGGTTGCATCTCAATATAAAGGAAAATAAATCCTCACCACTAGACCAATAAACAACATCCATATAAATGGAGAAAAGGTTGAAGTTGTCAAAGACTTCATTTTTCTCGGATCAACCATCAACACTCATGGAAGCAGCAATCAAGAAATCAAACGGTGTATTGCATTAGGCAAATCTGCTGCACAGGAACTTTTTAAAGTATTGAAGAGCAAAGATGTCAGCTTGAAGGTCTAAGGTGCACCTGACCCAAGTCATGGTTTTTTCAACAGCCTCATATGCATGTGAAAGCTGGACACTGAATAGAGAAGACCTTAGAAGAATCAATGCATTTGAATTACAGTGTTGTAGGAGAATATTAAAAGTACCATGGACTGCCAGAAGAACAAAAAAATGTGTGTTAGAAGTACAGCCAGACTGCTATTCATAAGGTTAGACTATGTATCTTGTACTTGGACGTGTTACCAGAAGGGAGAGCGACTGTGTGCTGAAGACTTGGGGTGTGGGGGGTGTAGTGTAGGGGGCAGGCTTGCAGGGTATACCCTTTGGTTGGTTGATGATGCATGGAGGGGATTGTAACCATGACAATGAAACAATATACAATAGGATGAATGTAAAACTAATGTTCTCCCATGTAAACGATCACATAATTCACAGTAAAACATTAAAAAAAAAAAAAAGTGAAGCAAATCCTGTTGAATGATGATGCACAGAGGAGATTGTAATCATTGCAATGAAATGATGAGTGTAAAACTGATGTTCTCCCATGTAAACTATCACTCAATTCACGATAAAAACTTAAAAATAAAAACCTCTATCCCAGGAGACTCTAGGCACATCTTCTGTCCATAAGTTCCAGTGTGTTTCTTTGTTTAGCTAATTAAATACAGCTTCTTCTTTCTCTTCTAATCATTTTGTATCTCTATAGCTGCTGAACAGGTCCATGTGAGGAGATAGAGTTCAACCACATAACAGAACGAAGGATCCATAAATGCAATAGAAGAGGAGAACCTGAAGTGACTTTTCTTCGTGGTTTTCTTGGAATCTCCATATACAATCTTACTTTATATCTCACACAATCCCCCATCCACACTCCTGAGCTGGGAGTAGACGGAAACAAAGTAGATGCAACTTTGCAGTATGGGTGGAACTCTCAGATTTAACAGGGAATATAAACTTCCCTTCAGAAAGATGGAATCGTATCTTCCACACGAAGACATAGTTGACACTGACAACCTTTCGATACATTCATTTAATGATAAGATGTTATCATTAAAATGATAACCAAAAAGAACACCAGTGGGAAAGTGTGCTTAACAGCTGGGAAGTAGCATCCAGTGAGAAATACCACCGTTCCCAAAGGTTAGCAGTTCAAATTCACCCAGCAGTTCCTCTGGAGAAAGTCCTGTAAAGATTGTTGTTGTTGCGTGCTGTTGAGTCAGTTCCAACACATCTGATCCCCGTGCACCAACCTAACAAGCAGACTTAAGGAACTGGTACTATTGTTGTCAAAAGGAGAGAAGGTCTGTAATTTTTTGAAAGGTAGGTAGGTCGACCAAGTGTGATTGAGTGGACCTAGACTCATAACCATGCTATGAATCAGAGTCTAGGTGTGGCATTGTGGGATAAAGCACTGGACTACAAGGTCAGTTTGAACTGCAATGTCAACGGTTCAAATTCACCAACCACTCCTTGGAAACTCTATATAGGGTCGCTATTGCATTATGAGTCGGAAACCGACTCCACGGCACATAACCACCACCACCACCATTGCATTAGGCAAATCTGCTGCACAAGACCTTTTTAAAGTGCTCAAGAACAAAGATGTCAGTTTGAGGACCACAGTGCGCCTGACCCAAGCCATGGTATTTTCAATAACCTCATATGGATGCGAAAGCTGGACAGTGAATAATGAAGAACGTAGAAGAATTGATGCCTTTGAGTTGTGGTGTTGGAGGAGAATACTGAAAGTGCCATGGACTGCCAAAAGAACCAATAGATCTGTTTTGGAAGAAATGCAGCCAGAGTGCTCCTTGGAGGCCAGGATGGCTAAGCTTCGTTTCTCATACTCGGACATATTGTCAGGAGGGACCATTCGCTGGAGAAGAATATCACGTTTGGTAAAGTGGAGGGTCAGAGACAAAGAGGAAGACTCCCAGCAGGATGGATTGGCCAAATGTCAGCATCAATGGGCTCAAGTGTGGCAACAATTGTGAGGTTGGCCCAGGACCGGGCAGTGTTTTGTTCTGTTGTGCATAGGGTTGCTATGAGTTGGTATTGACTCGATGGCACCTAACAACAACCATGAGTCAGAACTGACTTGAAGGCATATAAAAACAACAAGAAAAAGAACTACGTTCCACTGTGGCTGGGGTTTTTTTGTTTTGTTTGTTTTTGGAAGTAAAACACAAGGTCTTCCTTCTGAGGTACCTCTGTGTGAAGTCGAACCTCCAACCTTGTGCTTGACAACTGAGTGTTTAGTCATTTGTTCCATCAGGCACATGCATGAATTCAAAATCACATGGCTATAACAGGCCGAGTGTGAAGGAATTAAACCAACGACTAAGGAGACCTAGTGTGGTGCTGGGGAATAAACCACAAGACGACAAAGTCGGTGGTTCAAACTCAAACTGAGCAGCCACTCCTTGGAAACCCTATAGAGGGTGTCTATGAATGGGGACCGACTCCACAGCACTTAACAACACTATGAAGTCAACTCCAATGCATAGCGCCCCCTTGTGTGTCAGAGTAGAACTGTGCCCCATGCGCCCATGGGGCTTTCAGGGAGATTTTTCAGAAGCAGATTGCCAGGCGTTTCTTCCGTGGTGCCTCTGGGTGGCTTGAACCTCAAACCTTTCACTTACCAGCTGAGCTCATTCACTGTGCACACTATGAGAAACGTCCTTCATAGAACACCAGCCTGAAATTGAGTAGATGCTTCACACACAAGAGCCATAGAGAACAGAGCTCTCCGTAAATTAACTTTTTTTTTTTTTTTTTTTTTACCAGCTTTTACTGTTAAAAGTGAAAGTGTCAAATGCCCCTAATGGGTGAGTTTATATGAGCATGGTTGGTATTTATGGGGGGTAGGAGTTGGCTGTTTCTCTTATATGCTCTTATGCTGTACAGTTTTGTGTGTGTGTGGGGGGGGAGTTATTCTTAAAAGAAGTTGTAAACCAAGTGTCTCCTCAATGCCTAACATTTGAAACATTTGGATGAGGAGGCATTGGCGGTTTTCTATGATTTATGGTCAGTGATCCCTCTTGGAATATTCACAGTCCAATAATTCACAGCTCCCAGGCAAGCCGGCCCCTTAGAAAGGACATTACGCTGAACAGCGTTTCTTCCAACACACCCAAGAGCCTCATGTGCGGAATGTAGAACACATGCCAAGTGGCTCGAGACCTATTTGTCGGACTTTTCTTTACATCTTTCTTGATGACTGCTTTGGGGATTTTAGATAACACATTTGGACTGTACAACCCCGTGATGCACAAGCTAAGCCAGACGGATAGCTCGGTGGGAGAGAGAGACAGGAGCCAGGTTGGGGGATATCAAGACATGGGAATCATGGGAGCTGTGAGGAGAAAGATCAGGTAGTCTGCCCCCAAGAGGGAAACTGGTGAAAAGCTCAGGTGGTAGAAGCAAGCAGAAGGCTTTGTTGCCTTGAATCGGAAGTTGATGTGGTTCAAGTATGGAAGACTTGTGTTCCCTCCACCGCTTTTGTTGCTGCGGTTGTTGACTTGACCCCTGACTCCCAACGACCCCATGTACAGCGGGACAAAATGCTGTCCCATCCTGCACCGTCCACATGATCCGTTGTGGATCAGACTGATGGAACTCACAGGGTTTTCATTGGTTGGCTTTCAGGAGTGGATTTCCAGGCCTTTCTTCCTACTCTCTCATGATCCGGAAGCTCCACTGAAACCTGTTTAACATCGTAGCCACAGGCCAGCCTCCATGGACAGACGGGCAGAGGCTGCATGCGAGATGCACTGATCGGGAATCAAACCCGGATCTCCACGGAGCCTCTATTGCCCCCACTGATTGCATTGTTGATGTTGCTGTTCATTGCTTGTACCACCGACTCATAGCAACCGTGTGCTCTTTACCGTGCATAAAAGGAAACACTGCCCAGTCCTACGCCGTCCTCACAATCATTATTACACTGATCCCTTTGCTGTTGACATTGTGCCAATCCATCTCATTAGCAGCCTTCCTCGTTTTCGCTGACCCTCCACTTTAACAAGCATGATGTCTTTCTCCAGACTTGGACTGGTTCCTCCTGTTAACATGTCCAAAGTATGAGAGATGAAGTCTCAGCATCCCTGCTTGGAAAGACATGTGTGGTGGTGATGTGCCATGGAGTCAGTTATGACTCAGGGAGACGCTGCATAGGATTTCCAAGGCTGTATCCAGTGGACTGATTGGAAAAGATCCGTATTTGTGCCCATTCCAAAGAGAGGTGGCCCAACGGAATGTGGAAATCATCAAACAATCTCTTTGATATCCCATGAGAGTAAAGTTTTGCTAAAGGTAATACAGAAACGGCTGCAAGCATACATTGACAGAAAACTTCCGGAGGTTCAAGCTGGATTCAGAAGAGGCTGTGGAACATTGCTGATGTCCGATGGATCTTGGCTGAAAGCAGACAATACCAGAAAGATGTTTATTTCTGCTTTACTGACTACAGAAAGGCTTTTGATTGTGTGGATCATAACAAGCTACGGACAACATTGTGAAGTATGAGTATTCTGGAACACTTAATTGTGCTCATGAAGAATATGTACATGGACCAAGAGGCAGTTGTT
>NW_006408890.1:538536-540102 GCF_000296735.1 Chrysochloris asiatica | reverse complement strand
GAGATGGATTAGCCAATATGGCAGCATTGATGGACTCAAGCTTTGCAACAGTAGTGAGCTTGGCCCAGGATCAGGCAGTGTTTCGTTCTGCTGTGCATAAGGTCGCTGTGAGTTGGTCCCGACCCAATGGCACCTAATAACAACAGTGTCTTTACTGGAATAGAAAGCCTCAGCCTTATTCTACGGCGTGCACTTGAACTACTGACCTTGCGTTTAGCAGCCCAACAGACAATCCACTACGCTATGCGATTGTTGTTAAGTGCTGTTCAGTTGACGCCAATTTATAGCACCCCTAAGTAGGGTTTCTGAAGAGTGGCTACTAGGTTTGAACCTCCAACTTTGCCTGTTTAAAGCAATCTTGCAGTCCAGTGCTTATCCTACAGCACCACTTATTCAGTAAATACTTATCTAGACATGTTCCTATGCAAAGTTTCTCCACTGTTGTATGTTGAATTGTGTCTTCAAAATGTGGAAACTACTTCGCCTGTTACTTTAAAGACAAAAGTGCAGGTGACAGCGAGCCATAGTGTTTTGTCCCATATGCATGCAAAAGCTGGGCTTTGAAGAAAGAGTTGATGCCTTTCAATTAGTGCGTTACAAAGAATATGAAATATACCATGGACTGCCAGAAGAATGAACCAGTCTATCTTGGAAGACATACAGCCAGAATGTTCCTTAGAAGCCAGGATGGTGAGAGTTTTTCTCACATGTTTTAGACATACTATCAGGAGGGGTCAGTCCCTGGAAAAGGGTATCATGTTTGGAAAAGTGGAGGGTCTGAGAATAAGAGGGAGACGCCCATCAAGACGGGCTTACATAGTGGAAGCAGCAATGGGCTTTAAAATCACAACTGTGAGGATGGGACAGGACTGGAAGGTGTTTTGTTCTATGGTGTAAGGTCACTATGAGTCATAACCAGCTGTGCAACTTCTAAGAACAACTTATCTGAGGAGGAGTTCTGGTGACACCATGTTTAAGCACCTTACTGGTAAGCTAGAGGGCGGCGGTTCAAATCAACCCAGGGACTCCATGAAAAAACAAAGTTCTGGAAATCTGCTTCCATCAAGATTTCAGACAAGAATCCATGCTGATAGAATGGGAGGAAAAAATGCCTTTTTAGGAACCTTGAATTTCTAAAAACAAGAAAACAGAAAGAACAAAAGCTAAACTGTGCTTTGGAGTGGAAGACTCCCTGAGAACATGGTCCTCACTTATCCTGCAAGACTAACTGCTGAGGCCAATTTGTAACTTAAATAGCAAATTGGCTAAAAATATATATATATAAATATAGTATCACCTAGAAGCACTGTGGTTCTTTTAAACAAATCACATGGTGGCACTATGAGTGGATCTACTTATGAAAAATCACCCACTGAGAACCCTGTGGACACAGTTCTACTCTGACACACATAGGGGCACCATGAGTGGGATCTACTTATAAAAAATCATCCACTGAGAACCCTGTGGAGCCCAGCTCTGACACACACGGGGCACCATGTGTGGGATCTACTTATGAAAAATCATCCACTGAGAACCCTGTGGGCACAGTTCTACTCTGACACACAC
>NW_006408890.1:534921-537091 GCF_000296735.1 Chrysochloris asiatica | reverse complement strand
AGTTCTACTCTGACACACACGGGGGCACCATGAGTGGGATCTACTTATGAAACATCATCCACTGAGAACCCTGTGGAGCACAGTTCTACTCTGACCCATACGGGGACACCATGAGTGGGATCTACTTATGAAACATCATCCACTGAGAACCCTGTGGAGCACAGTTCTACTCTGACCCACTCATGGTGGTGGCTGGATTTTTTATCAGAACTCATGGAGCTGTCCATGGTGGTAGAATGCTCTGCTCCATTCAATGTTTCCTGGTTCCAGGATTTTGTGGGTAGATTGTTTCCTGAACCCTCAACTCTTCCAATTGTCTTCTTAGGTGATGTTGTGTCTCGAGGGGCTCCAACTGGTGTACAAGAGAAATCTTATGGAGAATATACTAACCTGAATGCTGAGTTACGAAAGGGGCAACTCCTCTCTGATGCCAACCACTGAGCCATGTAACCAAACCTAACAAGAGTCACTGAGTCTAACCTTGTATCAGAAAAAGTTCAAGGTTACCTTCTGATGGATAACCCATGCCTAAGTAATCAGATTTCTTTGAGACCTTTTCCAAAAAAACACACCACACATTAAAGAAACTAAACATTTGCTTTCTCTCCTGCTGACCCCAGCTACAAAATAGCAAGAAATACCAAATTCAACTTTATCTTCATCAAAGGGATGCTCCGGATGGCGGTCTCCATCTATCCTGCATCTCAGGGCAAGAATAACTTGCTGTACAACGCTGCAAATTTACCTTCCCCTTCATCAAGCCCTGCCCTTTGAAAGGTAAACTGGCACAGAGCTGTAAGAACATTGGAAGATTAATGAGATCTTGGCCCTCTGGAAATCAGAGACACATGGTTTGGGGCATCAGCATTCTCTCTCTATTATTACCAGTCGTGTTTAATCAATGCAAGCAAGGCCGTCTTGATGCGATGCCGTATCTACCTAAGATCCCCAAGAACCGCAGGGCCAGGAGCTGCTGGTGAAGATTTGTCAAATCCTAATTGAGGAGCTTGCTGTCTTAGGGTGCATCTGAGAGCAGGATAGAGGGCAGTCTTCAAACAATCAATTTGGCCAGATGTAGTATTTAGTTAGGGCACCTTAGTCCATGCTTGGATGTACACGGGAGAGAGCCATTCAGAAAAAAAAAGGAAAAGAAATTATAAAAAAAAAACTACCTGTATGAAAAAATGATATAAAGTACATGTATCAAAAAAAATATTACAGTGAGTGAAAATATAGCCACATCTTTGGTGGTACAAACAGTTTGCAGTTTTCTGCTGAGCTAAGGTTACATGTTCATACTCACCCAACAGCACCATGGAAGAAACATCTGGCAATCTGCTACCATATATACGACCGCCAAGGACACACCACTGAGGCAATCCTATTCTGTGCCATGGGGGTATCTGTCAGTTAAGGGTGAACTCTATGAAAACGAAAAATTAGAAGTGGAAACAAGATACGATTGAGCACCCAGACTGGTGTATATTTGTAGGATTATTCCTGGCACACAGATGGAAAATGAATTTTGTTTGTTCTGTTGACTTTTTATTATGAGTTGAGTGAAGGCATACAGAGCAAATCCGATGTCTATCCAACAAATCGTACACATTTTGTCGCCTGTCATTGATTGTGGTCCTCACAATGTGAGATAATTTAACCTACTTCCTCCCTGTATTTCCTGTTTCCATTCCTCTTTCTTTCCTACTAATCCTTGCCATTTGAACTTTGTTGCTGTCATTGTTAAGTGTCTTTGAGTCGATTCCGACTCATAGCAACCCTGTTCACAATAAAACGTCAAAACCACCAGGACTTCTATAAGTGATGACTATTTATGATGAGCTCAGTTAAATTCCTGAAACACTGGAGCTGGATAGAAGCCAGAACAAACCAGATGTTGCCTAGTTGATTCCAATCCATGGTTCTCATCAGGTGTCAAAGTGGCACTAAGTCATTTGGAACAGTGGGTTTTTCAGAAGTTGATTGCCAGGCTTTTCTTCTGAGGCACCTTTGTGAGAATTTGAGTCTCAAATCTCTGAACAGAAGCCTGATGATCTACTTCTGAAAAACAGCCTGTGGGGTACAGTTCTACTCTGACACACACAGAAGCACCATGAGTGGGATCTACTTATGAAAAATCATCCACTGAGAACCCTGTGGGCACAGTTCTACT
>NW_006408890.1:532687-533886 GCF_000296735.1 Chrysochloris asiatica | reverse complement strand
CATCCACTGAGAACCCTGTGGAGCACAGTTCTACTCTGACTCACACAGGACACCATGAGTGGGATCTACTTATGAAACATCATCCACTGAGAACCCTGTGGGACACAGTTCTACTCTAACACACCCATGGGACACCGTGCGTGGAATCTACTTATGAAAAATCATCCACTGAGAACTCTGTGGAGCACAGTTGTACTCTGAGACTGATGGGGATGCCGAAAATCAGAATCAACTTGATGACAACTTTTGTTTGTTTGCTATGCATCTATAGATGTGTATCTATGGAATTCCTGCATCATGCATAAACTGCAAGGTTGATGGTTCGAGTCCACCCTGCGGTATTTCAGAAGAAAGATCTGGAGATCTACCTCTGGCTGTACTCTGACACCTGCAGGTTTGTCAGGAGTTGGAGTTGACTCGAGGACACCTGGTTTGGTCCCGTGTTCACACACATTGTTAAATGGCTAGCTCCCTTTGTCCCATGCAGTGACCATTCATAAGGATGGTCCGGAAGCAGATTACCCCACAGAGGAACACCATAGCAGAAGGGAGGGAGAGGAGATGCATGCGAAGCTCAGGGAGGTAAGAGCCACACTTCTTGGTTCCATTGGAAGCAACTCCATTGACCCCGGAGTCACTTTGTCATAATTGAGTGTCTCTTAGTTCATTAACTGCTAATTGGTGCCTAGGAAGAAAAAGAGGTGATCTTTATGCAAAACCATGACCTCCTTCACCAAACGTGATTACACCCTCTACCCATGCAAGCTTGACTCTCCGTTTCATGGAAGATGGCACAGGTATACATTTAATTGCTGCCGTGCAACAATTAAGCACACACTTGTAACTTGCATTGTAACAAACAAATACTCTTGCATGATAACAAGTAAATACACCTTCAGTGTAACAAGTAAACACAAGTAAAAAGTAACTGTATCTCCCCTGTAACAAGTAAATACATGTAGCAAGTAAGTACATCCCTACTGTAACAAGTATATACATGTAAGAAGTAAATACACCTTCAGTGTAACAAGTAAATACATGTAACACGTAAATATAACTCCATTGTAACAATTAATATATGTAACAAATACAACTCCATTGCAAATGTATATAAGTACATTTGTATATATAAGTTACTTATATATACAAATGTATATAAGTAACACGTAAATACAACTTCATTGTAACAAATGTATATA
>NW_006408890.1:527342-532442 GCF_000296735.1 Chrysochloris asiatica | reverse complement strand
ATATACAAATAACAAGAACACCCCCACAATAACAAATAAATACATGTAACAAGTAAATACACCTCCAGTGTAAAAAGTAAATACATGTAACATGTAAATACATCCCTACTGTAACAAGTAAATACATATAACAAGTAAGTATGCATCTATTGTAGCAAGGAAACACATGTAACAAGTAAATACACCCCCACTGTAACAAGTAAATACATGTAACACGTAAGTACACCCCCACTATAACAAGTAAATACGTTTAACAAGGAATACACCCCCACTGTAACAAGTAAATACATGTAACAACTAAATACACCTCCAGTGTAACCAGTAAATATACCCATGAAGAAAGGCATACAAGAAGAAACCCAACACACATTTGCATTTCTTTTTTATTATTATTATTATAACAAGGAAGCCTTTTGGAAGCAAACGAATGATTTAACTGGTCCACATGTGCAAATGATCTGCGGCTCCCAAGAGAATGTGTTCCAAAGAACCATAATTCAAGACTAAAAACACAGCTGTGTGTAAGGCGCCCCATAGAATATATCCTCAGTAAATATTTGTTAAATAAATGAACAATATTATCCCTCCCTAACACAAGTAATATACCAGCTAGCGTGGAGTCTACCGCGACTCATGGAGGACCCACATGTGTCAGAGTTCAACTGTGCTCCTTGGGGTGTTTTCAGTGGCTGAGTTTTCAGAAGCAGATCACCAGGCTTTTCTTTCAAGGCACCTCTGAGGGGCTCAAACCTCCAACTGTCAATGACTGGTCGAGTGTGTTATCTGCAAACCAATTGCCTTGAAGTTAACTCTGACTCATGACACCCCCATGAGTGTCACAGTAGAACTGCAACCCACGGGATTTTCAGTGGCTTTTTTTTTTTTTTTTAGCAGATCACCAGGCCTTTCCTCTGAAGTACCTCTGGATGGACTCGAACCTCCAACCTCTTATTTATCAGCCGAATGCAATAACCGTTTGCACCACGCAGGGACTTTGACCTAGATATTAGAACTTTAAAAAATGCTCTATTGTAATTCCAGGTTGTTAAGTGGAGTTGTGATGCATATCACATGGTATCTCAAATTCAGACTCAATTATTGTTCACTCAGCACCCTCTGTGTGGCAGGCATTCTGGAATATGTTTGCTTATTCTTTTTCTTAATTGGTTTTCATTTATTTTGGTGGAAGTCTACACCGCCAAAGGCATACTATTTCAACCATTTCTCTACACACAACTCAGTGTATCAAATGACAAGCTTTAAACTGCACAAACATTCTCACCTGCTGTTTCCAAATCATTCCATCAACCTAATCTTCAAACAACAACAAAAACTTTGTTTTGTGAATTGAGTGAAGGTTTATGTAGCAGATCATCAGTTTTACATTCAGCAAATCATCCGTTCCGTTTCATTTCAGTAGCGTTTCATGGATAACTCACTTTTACCATGTGATGCTGGTTTCCATTCAACCCTCCTTCCCAACCCTTTCAAACCCTTTCCTTAACTAAATGCTGTCCTTTAATCTTGAATGATTGGTCATTCCAAGTGAAAATATCTTACTAGTATTGTTGTATATTGCCATCTTCTCTGTCATCGTAGTTAACACATACCTACCATCTAACCTGGGAGTATTTCTTCTCGCTTGTAGTCCTGGTGCGGATATGCACTGGGCTGCTAACCACAAGGTCGGCAGTTCAAACCCACCAGCCACCCCTTGGAGACCCTACACAGGGTTGCTGTGATTTGGAACTGACTTGATGGCACTTAACAACAACAATCTCTAACCAGTGGATTACTCTTCCTTCCCTCCCACCCCTGGTAACCACCAAATAATGTCAGCATTTTGTAGTATCCCATTGTGTAAAAGTACCAAAGTTTCTTGATCCATTCTTCCATTGATGGGCACTTATATTGTCTCCATCTTTTTTGGTTTTGTGAATAGTGCTGCGATGAACATCGGTGTGCATAGATGTACTCGTGGCATGCCTCTGATTTCTTGATATCTGTCCCAAATAGAGTGATTGCTAGGATATACGTTGTTTCAATGCCCAACTTTCTGAAGAAACAACAAACCATTTTCCACAGTGGTTGGACCGTTTTACAGTCCCATGTATAAGAGGGTCCCAGTCTCTCCACACCCTCGCCGGTATTTGTTGTTTTGGTTTTTTTGGTTTTAAGTTTGTTCTCAACTCTGGTGTGAGAGGATACCTCACTGTTTTTATTTGCATCTCTCTAATGGTGAAAGAGGAGTCCTGGTGTGGCGCTGTCGGTTAATGCGCCGGACTGTAAACCCATTTGAACTGCAAGGTCGGTAGTTCAAGCTCACCAGCTGCTCCTCGGAAACCCTATACAGGGTTGCTATGGGTCGGTAACAACTCGATGTCACCTAACAACAATGGTGAAAGATCTTGAGAATTTCTTCGTAGGGTTGCTGACTTCCTCAATGTCTTCATTAGTGAAGTATTTGCTCATAGACTCTACCCAACTATCACTGGATTGATTTTCTTGTTGTTGAGCTTTTGAAGTTTTCCATAAATGTTAGAGATTACTCCCTTCTCTGATATGTCATTGCCTTTTTTTGTTTAAGTCTGTGGCTCTCTTTTTACTCTTTTGGTGAAACATTGGATGCTCAATTTTTAGGAGGTCTCGGTCATCTGCTTTGTCTCCTATTAGTATATTTTCCATTCTACCACCATTATTTTAAACTCACTCCCCTCTAAGCTTCCTGCACAACTATTTAAGTTACTGTTGTCAGCTGACTTGATCTCAGGTAAATAATTAAAAAAAAAGGACAATACTTAAAGTGAAAATGCTTACCTGGTTAAAATAAAGATGACTTTTGGTCTTCAGTGAATAATTAAGGTTTAAGGTTTAAAGATGATCCTGGAGCAACAGTTTCAGTCTAGATTCTGTGAGAAACTGAAGTTCTGTTCTGCATTTCCACCCTTTTGATCAGGATCATTCTATAGATTCTTTAATGGGAGTCGTTCATAAGAGTAGCCAGGCATCATGTAGAAATCTCCGTTCTCATTAGGGTGAGATGCAGATAAACTGTTGATTGGGGTGCACAGTTGATCAAAAGACCTTCTGGAAATCTCATGATTCTACTTGTACCCCAGCCAAATCTTCAAACCTTGCCTCACCCCCAGCTCATGCCCTGGCCCTCTGTGTCTCAGTATACTTCCCCACTGGGATAGAGAAAGATCTCACCCAGATGGGTTTGAGGTCACTGTGAACCCGGCTCAGGTTTGAAGACAGCCAGTAACAACTATTCAACCAAGAGGCGTGACTGTTTCTGCATTCCAAATTTTTAAATCCTGGTTGACACTTCCAAGGACTCTGTCCAAACCCTGTTCTGACATAGCTAAATACCTCATTTAATTTCTTTTACCTTTCGTTATTATTGTCCTTTATCACCAGCACCTTTATGAATCCGATCTTCATTTGTCTTTGGGGGTTGGAAACAGGGCCTAGAAACATGCAGATATATTGTATTTTATTTTATTTATTTATTTTTTAATAAATGTTTTATTGTGAATTGTGTGATAGTCTACTTGGGAGAACATTAGTTTTACATTCATTCCATCATCTATTGTTTCATTGGCATAATTACCATCCCATCCATGCATTCTCACCCAACCAAAGGGTGTACCCTGTAAGCCTGCACCACCCACCCGCCCCTTCCCACCACCACAGTCCTCAGCGCCTTTCCCTCTCCGGATCCCAAGTCCCCAGCCACACCATCTCTTGACGTTGTCTTCTCTGCCTCCATTTCAGGCCTCACTGCTTCTCTGGGTAGGATCCCGCTCTCCGCTTTTCTCCCTTGATGGTCCTAGGGACCTCCGCTCCTAGACTGAAAAGTTAATCACTCTCCTCCTTGCTATAAAATGTCCACCTTTAGATTTCCAACCCTCACAATCAGTCCTGATAACAATTATTCACTATTGCATCACAAGAGACCCATCTGTATTTCGTTTCATCAGCCCTTCCTGGACAGGTTGGATACTATTCACTGGAGATTCTACCTTCCTCCACGCCCTCTGGATCTAGGTTCCCTCTTGAAAGCTTGGAAACCAGTCACTTCTTGCCTTTGTATCCCTCCCCCCATTTTGGGTAGCCAATGTCCAAGTTGCCCATCCCTGTCTACCCTTTGTGTGAAGGGGGTGGGAATAATTCTTGCACCATTGATTTGTTTCCTCTTTTGAGCTACTGCATTTATAGGTATAGGTCATGTTTATCGATTTGTATCAGATGACGCTTTTTTTCCTCTTCTTTTTTCTTCAGGTTGAGCTCTGTTTATCCAGTCATTGAAAGCAGGTCAAGTGGGTATCATCTGCAAGTGTGGGTGTTCTTGCGTCTGTCTGGCCTCTTTTTATCGGCTGGCCGCCCTGCTCTCCACTCTAGACCTCTGTGACTGTGTCATTGACTCTGGGCCCATGAGTCCCCAGGTCTTGCCTTGCTGCTGGCCGACCAGGTCTCCATCCAGGTTCACAGTAGTTTGCTGAATGATGTAGGGCTTCGCTCACCACTTCGTTGATGTTCTTCGGCCACTTCCCCTTGTGGGTGACGTGCATGGTTGCCAATCAAAGCGTATATTTCCCTTGCGTCTTAGTCTTGGAAGAGAATTTGCACTGACAGGACCCAACCACTTGTCTTGCATGCAGATATATTTTAGTACATAGTTGTTGTTGTTGAGCATTGTAAAGTGGATTCTAACTCATGGCAAACCCCACGGAGCAGAGTAGAACTACGTCACAGGGTTTCCTAGGGTGTCATCTTTATGGGCATAGGTTGCCAGGTCTTTGTACAGCATACCTTCTGGGTGGGGTTCTAATTGCCAGGCTTTATGTTATCAGCTGAGCACTTCACTCTTGTGTCACCTGGGTTCCACATATACATAATGTGTGTGTGTTTAAGTCTGCTGGTGGTTGGGTGCCACTGAGTCGATTTTGACTCATAATGACCCTGTATAGGATTTCCGAGGCTGTTTCTCTCAGTGTTTACGAATCAGGCTGCAAACCTCAGGGTCAGCAGTTCGAAACTACCAGCCGCTCCGTGGGAGAAAGATAAGGCTTTCTGCTCCCATAAAGATTTACAGCC
>NW_006408890.1:520037-525762 GCF_000296735.1 Chrysochloris asiatica | reverse complement strand
ACCTCAAGGTCAGCAGTTTGAAACTACCAGCTGTTCTACAGGAGAAAGATGAGGCTTTCAGCTCCCGTAAACATTAACAGCCTCGGTAACCCTGTGCAGGGTCACTATGAGTCGGAACGGACTCCACGGCACATAACAACAATAATATATATATATATGTAGTTATATGTATATATTTTGTGTATATATATTATGTATGTGGGCCTATATGTGTGTGTGTGTGTATGTGTGTGTATATATATACATGGTGGTGGTAAAGTGCCGTGGAGTCGGTTCCAAAACATAGTGACCATGTACAGGGCAGAACAGCTGGCAGTTTCAAACTGCTGACTTTGAGGTTAACAGCCTGGCTTATAAACACTACGCTCCCAGAGTCCTCTTGTGGTGCTGTAAGATAAGCAAAGTACAAACTGGAACATTATATATAAGATGCATACACACACACACACACAAAAAAAAAAACCCAACAACCCAGAAATGCTGCTCATTGTAACTCAAATCCATCATAAGTCGGTATCTATCTGTATACAAGAAAGCATCTAGCCAACTGTCTGTTTTCTCATTACTGACCACATTCTCCCATAAAAATGCTCCGTAATTTCACTGTGGTATCTACTTTCATTTTGAAGAAAGCACAAATACAGCGTAGTACTCGAATTGGTTGCCATTGGCCATAAATTGTTCATTTTCACATCCCTAAAACCTTTACATTTGTCTGGGACGATATTACCACAGCATCCAATTAGAGAAAATGTCTATGAGTTTAGTAGGCAGTGGTTATGCAATAATGATCTTTGTTTCTTTCTCTCTCTTTTATTTTAAGTTAAAAAGGAAGTAAGCCCACAGAACTGAAGTAGCATGCAAATTTCACAGAAATCTGGCTACAGTTAGACAAGGAAAGCAACATCCAGGAAGACCAATTGCCTCTTATGTGTCACCTGCACATCCATTTGCCAGGAAGGGCCGCGGAAAGATTTCGGCTCATGAACTATTACAAAATTAAACTTCATAAGCAATATACCACTGTTGGGTGTGATGCATTTGCTAAAGGAATCATTCCATTTATCTTGTTTTTCTGAAGCGCCGTGCGAGGCGGCAGAATCGTTGAATAAAACTCATTTCATTAAGCTGGCTCGTTACTCCGAGAGATGGTTCTCAACTAAGTATATCACACAGAGCCTCAAGTGGAGAAATGTGTGTTCAGGGTTCAGGGGAAAATGACCTGGAGACACGTTTCCATATTTCTGAAGCATCACATCTGCAAAGGCTTTCAACCATCCAGAGGGACACCCCCCACAACCTGCACCTCCAGATGAAACCCGATTCCTGCTGTTTAATCTCCAAACTTCCGAAATACAAAACCAAACCCTGGTGCCTTCGGGTCAATTCGGACATGTGGAGACCGGACGTGTGTCAGAGTAGCACTGCTCCTCCACGTGGTTTAACTGGCTTTGATCTTTACAGAAGCAGATTGCCAGGACTTTCTTTCGTGGCAGTTCAGGATGGGTTCGGTGAGCTATAGTGGGTTGTCATCATGTTGACTCCAAGCCCTAGAAACCTCCCTCCACCCCTTTGTGTGTCTTGAGTAGAACTGCTTTCAAAGGTTTTCAGGGCTGTGCACTTTTTGGGAGCAGATCACCAGGTCTTTGTTCTGTGATACATTGGAGTGGACTTGAACCACCAACCTTTTGGTGAACAGCTATGCATTTAACCATTCATACTGCCCAATCCCACTGGTGTCAAGCCAATTCTGACTCATAGTGACTGAGAACAGAACAGAGTAGAGCTATACCACAGAGTCTCCAAGACTGTAATCTTCACAACTTACTCCAGACAGCACCTGGTAGTTTAAATGTTGTTGTTGTTGTTAAGTGCCGTTGAGTCGGTTCCGACCCATAGTGACCCTGTACAGGGTTTCCAAGGCTGTAAATCTTTATGGGAGTAGAAAGCCTCATCTTTCTCCCACGGAGCAGCTGGTAGTTTCGAACCACTGACCTTAAGGTTCGCAGCCCGATTCGTAACCACTACGCTACCAGAGCTCCTTAAATATCAACCTTTTAATTATCAGCCAGGTGCTGAAACACTGGTCCATGAGGACTCTTTTTGTACCAGTAAAAACCCCAAACCAAATCCACTGACAGCAAGTTAGTTCTGACTCATGCCGTTACTGTTACGTGCCATCAAGTCGGTTCCGACTCTCAGAGACCCTGTCTAGGGTTTCTAAGGATCAGCTAGTGGGTGTGAATTGCCAATCTTGCAGTTTGCAGTGTGATAAACCAGGATTCCTAGTGATCCTATACAGGGTTCTGGAGAAAACCTGTAAAACTTTATAGGAGCAAACAGCCTCATCTTGGTCCCGGATAGGCAGCTGCTGGTGGATTAGAACTGCTGACCTACAAGTTAGCTGTCAAATGTGTAACATCATGTTGTACCACACCAGGATGCCTTCTTCCAAAATGCATCCAGTTTTTAATACTCACACCCAGAGAGGACCACAAGATCACACTGTCTGATAAATAACGTGGAGGGTATTAAAACAAGGTGCAGGATTTCAAACTCATATTACCATGTTGAGTCTTAAAAAATCCTTACGTTCTGAAAGGCTCATCACCCACCCAACATGAGGGCTTTCGAGAATCCATCTTTAAGTGCTGAGCGACCACGACGCTGTCCGCGGAACCGCTCGCTCCGAGATGAATTTACTGTCCTTGAAGGAAATGTGTACTCACTTTATAAATCAATCGCCAGCTGCCGGCAGTAGAACGCTGTTCCTCCCACCTTGGTAATTAATCACATTGCGAATAGAACACAATTGTAGTAAAACATTTAGAGCGCAGGTAACTGAGGGAGGGTGGTCCTCAGGACGTAAAGATCCCCAGGGGCTTCTGGGGAGGGAGTTTGCTGGCTACAACACCATGGCACATTCTAAACCTGGGGGCTGAAGGAGCAGATTGAATAGTGTCCTCTGCCCCTAAAAATAGGTATGGAAGTTCTAACTTTTGTACCTAAAAATAGCACCCTGATTGGAAATCCACTTCTACCAGTTGCTAATCAGTAGTGACCCTGTGTGTATCAAAGCAGGACCGTGCTCCCCAGGGTTTGCAATGGCTGATTGATCAGAAACACATCACCAGGACTTTCTGCTAAGTCCCATCAGTTGTTGTTGTTGTGAAGCGCCGTTGAGTCGGTTCTGACCCATAGCGACCCTGTATAGGGTTTCCGAGGAGCAGCTGGTGAACTTGAACAGCCGACTTTGCAGTTCAAATGCAGGCTTTGCAGTCTGGTGCATTAACCCACAGTGCCACACCAGGACTCCGTAAGCCCCATCTAGGTGGACTCAAATTCCAACCTTTAGGTTAGAAGCTAAGCATTGAACTGTTGTTGATAGCTGCTGTCGAGTCGGTTCTAACTCACAGCAACCCTGTGCACAGCAGAAGAAAACACTGCCCGTCTCTGTGCCAACCTCAAAATAGTTATTATATTTGAGCCCACTGCGGCTGCCACTGTGCCAATCCATCTCATTGAGGGTCTTCCTCTTTTTCTCTGACCCTCCACTTTACAAAGCATGATGTCCTTCTCCAGGAACTGGTCCCTCCTGACAACATGTCCAAAGTATGACAAAGTCTTACATTCTTGCTTTGAAGGACTGTACTTCTTCCAACACAAATCTGTTGGTTCTTTTGGCAGCCCATGGCATTTTCAGTATTCTCCTCCAACACCATAACTCAAAAGCATCAATTCTTCTAAGATCTTCCTTATTCACTGTCCAACTTTCTCATGCATATGAGCTTATTGAAAATACCATGGCTTGGGTCAGGCACACCTTAGTCCTCAAGCTGACATCTTTGCTCTTCAATACTTTAAAAAGGTCTTGTGCAGCAGATTTGCCTAATGCAATACGTTGTTTGATTTCTTGACTGCTGCTTCCATGAGTGTTGATGGTGGATCCAAGTAAAATGAAGTCTTTGGCATCTTTAATCTTTCCTCCATTTACCATGATGCCATTTATTGGCCCGTAAATTTTATTGGGCTATGATACAATCTGGTATTTTACTATTTTACAAAAGCCATAAAAAGGAGTTAACGTAAGGTTGGATCAGTCTCATGACACCCTAAACTTGTGTCAGAGTGGGACTGTCCTCTACAGGGATTCCAAAGGAAAGGAATTTTAACAAATGCCAACCACCTTTGCCGGTCTGTTTTTGTCTCAGATACAAGTTGGAGTTCTGATGTGGAGTTATCGGATCAGCACTAGACCGCTCATGTTAGATCAGCAGTTCAAACTCACCAGCCGTTCCTCGGAAACCCTACACAGGGTCATTACCAGTCGGAACCAACACAATGGCACCTTAACAAAACAACAGTAGATACGGGCCATCCCCTATGTGACACGTTTTGGTGTGAACTTGTGTTCTGGTGGAGCAAATGATTAAGCAAGTGACTATTAATTAAAAGGTCGGCAGTTCAAGCCCACCATCCACTCCTCTGGAGAAAGGTTGTTGTTAAGTGCCATGGCGACGCTGAACAGGGTTTCCGATGCTGTAAATCTTTACAGGAGCAGAAATCTTCATCTTTCTCCTGTGGAGCAGATGGTAGTTTCGAACTGCTGACCTTGCAGTTCGCAGCCCGATTCGTAACCTCTATGCTGTCTAATTCTGTAAAGATTTAAATCTCAGAAACTCTCCACCGGACACTTCTGTCCTGCCCTACAAGTTCACTATGAGTCGGAACCAACTGAACCACAGTGACTTTGGTTTGCGTTCAGAATATTTACAGAAACAGATTGCAGATCTTTTCTCCTTCCAAGTTTCTCTGTGGGTTCAAAGCTGAGATTTTTCGGTTAGCACCTAAGCACGAACTGTTCCACTACCCAACCAAACCCACGGTTGTCAAGTTGTTCCCAACTCCTGGTGACCTTTTAGGGCAGAGCAGAACTGCTCCATGGGGTTTCTGAGCTTGAACATCGTTATCCAACTCTTCCAACAACAACAGTCTCCAGGGGCTGTTCCCCTCCCTGGTCACAGCCTGGATTCATCGGAATCTTCGCCAGATTCTCACCTGCTCCAGTGTGAGCTTTCCAGAAGTGGTTTAGCACCAGTCCCAAAGTGCCCTCAGCAAATGCTTCTTCAGTTTTCAGTGTTTTAGGGAATCCATAATATGTCTTCAAGTTTCGGTCACGAAGACAATATGAGGTGTACTGCAAGACTTAACACTTCCTCTCTCACATACACACTGTACAAAAGAAAGCAAGAAATAACCACGGAAAAAATACAACATATCTGTTGTTTTTGTTGTTAAGTGCCATCCAGTTGGTACCGACTCATATGCACAGCAGAATGAAACACTGCCCGATCCTGGGCCAACCTCACTACTGTTGCCACACTTGAGTCCATCAATGCTGCCACTTGGCCAATCCATCCTGATGGGGGTCTTCCTCTTTTTCTCTGACCCTCCACCTTACCAAACATGATATCCTGTTCCCTCCTGACTATATGTTTGAAGTATGAGAGACGAAGTTTGGCCATCTTGGCCTCCAAGGAGTACTCTGGCTGCACTTCTTCCAACACGGATCTGTTGGTTCTTGTTAGCAAGTGACAAATTAGAGGGTTAGAACACAGTACAGGTGAATTTATAGATCATCCACTCACAGCGCCCCCTGGTGTAACGGAGGAGAACTGCCCCATAGGGTTTCCTAGGCTGTCATCTATTGTGTCACTATATACTC
>NW_006408890.1:505473-519186 GCF_000296735.1 Chrysochloris asiatica | reverse complement strand
GTCACTATATACTCATATATACTCTTATAGATCATCCACTCACAGCGCCCCCTGGAGTAACGGAGGAGAACTGCTCCATAGGGTTTCCTAGGCTCTTGTCTTTATGGGAACAGATCTTCAATTCCTCTCTCATGGAGTCACTGGGTGAATTCAAACCAATGAGCAAGTCTTAACCATTTGTACCACCAAGGCTTTTGGGATGTCCTCATTCCTGAGATCCCTCGCCAGATCTGCCCTGTTTTCCTCCCCACCTGCTCGAATACACTCACCCCTGCTTTGCTGGGAAGAGCCTGCTTGGGCCCTGGAGATCTGAACACCCGCTAAGTCCCCTTTTAGAGCTGGACATCGTGTGCTGGGGTCCAGATGCAGAAGAGAGAGAGCTCACACAGTCTCTCCACTGCCTGTGGCTGGCATTAGTGGAATTACCCTACGGTTCAGCTTCATGTCCTTTTAAAACTCCCTTTAAGAACAACAAAAAAAAGTCCAATGTCACATTCTGTTCTCTCAGCCAATAACAGCGGCCACCTCGCACCAGATCAAATTGCCATCACTCTCAGAGGCTTTTATTGGAAGAGTTTTTTATCAGCACCTGGACTTATCTGAGCAGGGAGCCAAGCCCACCCGGGACCCACCTCCTGCCAGACAGGCGAAGGGGGGGCCCCCAGTTTTGGGTTCACGCACCTCCCGAGCCGTCCGCCCACACAAAGTGTTCTTGTGAACAGGGCACCATGTTGGCTTTTAACTCCATCCTGAAAGTGGATCATCTAACCATATTTCAGCAGCTTCCACAATAAAAAATAGCGTTCTTAGTGGACAGAACAGAGTTTCTTTCATGCAGCTAATTCGTTCTCCACATGTCACCTGAGGCCACGGGAGACGACGTTAGCAAAGGAGCCAGGCAGGTACCAAGCCCAGGGTCTGATGCCTAATACACAGTTAAGACCACCGTACCCAGGTCCATCTACGAACCTGGGTCAGTAGACCACTCTGAAACATTGTCACAGGGAAGAACTCGAGGGTGGGTATTTGCCTTGTTGTTCTTAGGTTCGATTCCTACTCATAGTTACCCAATGGGACAGAGTACAGCTACCCTACAGGGTTTCTAAGGTTGTCAAATGTACAGGAATAGTTGCCAGGTCTTTCTTCCGCAGCACAACTGCCAGTTGTCAAGTTGATAGTTGTTTGGCGCCATCAACTGAATTATGACTGTGATCGGCATCATGTGACAGAGTTGACCTATGAGGGGAAGATGAGGCAGTCTTTATGCACAAATATTTACATTCTTGGAAACCCTATGGGTTGTTCAGTTGATTCCTGGCAACAATAGCTCCTTTCACTTCTTTCTTCTGCCCTTGACCTGAACAAGTCCTCTTTCTTTATAAATTTTGTGTATATCTAGAACATTTCTAACTCTTCTGTTCGAGGTTTCCAGCTTGCAACCTTAACCCCCTTGTCCATCCACACGTTCTTCAAGTGCCCCAGGAGTGAGAGTCTCTGTCCTTGCCTGTCACATCCCCTCAAACCAATCACATCACCACACAGAACCAGCTTCTTATCCCACATGGTTACTTCTTCCTCCTTGAGTGCTTCAGAAGTTCTAATCCACCTGCATCTCCACCGAAGAACGAGGATGCAGGCTGCTTTTATGAAGATGGATAGACTTGGA
Source organism: Chrysochloris asiatica (assembly GCF_000296735.1). Lineage (NCBI taxonomy): Eukaryota > Metazoa > Chordata > Mammalia > Afrosoricida > Chrysochloridae > Chrysochloris > Chrysochloris asiatica. The sequence goes on along the minus strand of NW_006408890.1, from coordinate 517,520 downwards.
AACTGCATAGAGCAGTTCTACGCCACCCAACAGGGTTCCTGTGAGTTGGAATCCAGTCATTGCCACCTAACAATATCCAACCACCAACGAGTGTTGATAATGAAATTCCAACCATCTGCGTTCATGCAAACGACCAAAGGTATCTGTCACCAACTCACTCAGAATCACACCTTATCCTTCCAAGTTCTGGTGGTGCGGTGTACTCTCAACATCAGATCAGAGGTTCAAATCCACCAGCTGTTCCTTGAGAGAAGATGAAGTTTTCTGTTCCCATGATGATTTCAGGAGTACTGGTATGGCTCTGCACCTATTAGCATGTTGTACTGACACATTGATTTGAACCACAAGGTTGGTGGTTCAAGCTCACAGCAGCTCCTCAGAAATCTTTTACAGGGTCGTTATGAGTGGTACCCCACTCAAGGACAACAACAAATGATGATTTCAAGTCTCACAAACTATACACAGGGTCATTATGAGTCAGAATCAATTTGACGGTGCTAGACCGCAAGGTCGGTGGTTCAAACTCACCATCCACTCCTCAGAAACACTACGGGGTCCCTGTGAGTCAGAACCGAGTCGACGGCACTTAGTAACAACAAGAACAACCAGAACCATAGCAACATCAGAGAACCGGGATATGGGATAGCACAGCGGTTAGGTACTGGGCTGCTAACTGAAAGATCAGCAGTTCAAACCCACCAGCCGCCCCTCAGGAGAAAGATGGGGTTGCCTGTCCCATAAAGACAGACAGAGTGACAGCATCAGAAATTCTAGAGAGCTATCCTATCATGCTATAGCATCTCTGTGAGTCGCATTGGACTCCGTGGTAGTTGGTTTGATTTTTGGTTTTTATTTTTTTGACCTGGTGATTAAACCATCTCAGTGCCTTGAACACCACACATCCAAGACCCCGTGTGTGGGAAGCCCACGCTCAGAGCTTGCTGTCCTGAAATACGAGTCCCCCAGGAATGGGTGCCTTCCTCCCCCATCAGCGTGGAGCAGCCGGCTCGGGAAAGCACTCACATGACCATCTTAACAGGCGAGGACACGGTTCTCCATCCCGCCCCCATCATGGAAAATCAATACCGAAGTAACAGGTACAATGAGAGTCTTCCCGCCTTCCTCCTCCCCTCTCGCCTCATCACAGAAAATCAATACGTTCATAAGAGGCCACAGAACGGGCTTCTCCCCACCCCCATACCCAATTACGAACAATTTACCAAAGTTGACAACTCAGGACAAAACAAATGATGTTAATAGTGCTGGCTTCATCTCAGACTGCCTCTCGGTCCTTTTGGGGCATCTAGGTTCAAGATCTAAGTTCAGGGCACCGGTGACAGAGACACTTAGCCACTGGCAGGTGGGATATTGGGGTTACCACCGGAGGGCTCTGAGGATAGAGCACATGTTTCCATTCAGAACCCTTTGAGGAGACTCCTGCTGCCTCACACCCAACCCACCAATGAGTGGATTCCAACTCAGAGACCTCCTACCTCATCTTTCTCCCGAGGGGCAGATGCTGGGTTTGAACCTGTGACCTTGGGGTTAGCAGCCTGACGCTTCATCCACTATACCACGAGGCTCCCTAGCCCAGTCAGAAGTGTCATAACAGGGATGTCATAAATGCAGCCCAAGATGTATACAGAAGTCAGCAAACATTCCATCTTCCGGCATCTTTGGTTGTTGTTGTTAGGTGTCATCGAATCAGTTCCAACTCATAGCGACTCTTTGTCGTTCCTAAATGCCATGGAGTCACTTCTGACCCATAGTGACCCTGTATAGCATTTTTGAGGCGTGAGTGGTGGATTTGAACCACTGATCTTGCAGAGATTAATACAGAGCTTCTCCTGCAACATCACAAGCTGAGTCTCAAAGCACAACGAAGCACTGCCCGGCCCAGCCCCCTCCTCACAATTATTGTTACTGTTTGAACCTATTGTTACTGCACGGTTCCAATCCATCCCACTGAAGATGGTCTCCTTTTCCGCTGACTTTCCCAAGCGTGATGTCCTTCTCCAGGGGACTGGTCCCTCCTGATAACATGTCCAAAATATGAGAGATGAAATCTCACTAAGCTTCCTTTTAAAAAAAAAATTTCTTATTGTGAATTATGTGATAGTTTACATGAGAGAACACTAGTTTTACATTCATCCTATTGTATATCACTTCACTGCTATGGTTACAATTCCCTCCATGCATCATCAACCAACCAAAGGATATACCCTGCAAGCCTGCCCCCTGGTTTTCAGCACACAACCCCTCTCCCTCTCTGGATCTAAAGTCCCCAGCTGCTCCATCTCTTCACGTGATCGTCTCTGCCTCCATCTCAGGCATCACTGCTTCTCTGGGTAGGGTCCCGCTCTCTGCTCTTCTCCCTTGATGGTCCCAGGGACCTATGCTCCTAGACTGGAAAATTAATCACTCCCTTCCTTGCTATAAAATGTCTACCTTTACATTTCCAACCCTCACAATCAGCCCTGATAACAATTATTCACTATTGTATCATAAGAGACCTATCCGCATTTCATTGCATCAGCCCCGCCAAGACAGATTGGATATTACTCAGTGGAGACTCTACCTTCCTCCACATGCTCTGGATCTAGGTTTGCTCTTGAAAGCTTATAAGCCAGTCACTTCTTGCTTTTGTAGCACCCCCTCTCCCATTTTCGGTAGCCAATGTCCAAGTTGCCCATCCCTGTCTACTCTGTCTATGGAGAGGGTGGGAATGATCCTCGCTGTAAAGATTTGTTCCCTCCTTTGAACATACATAGGTGTAGAAGCTTGCTTCTAAGGAGAACTACTCTGTACTTCTTCCAAGACGGTTGTTTGTTCTTCTAAAAGTCCATGGTACTTAAAATCTTTTTCTCCAGCACCATAACTCAAACACATCAATTCTTCTGTGGCCTTACTTATTCGTTGCTCAACTTTCACATGCATATGAGGTTAGTTGTTATTGTAAGGTACTTGCAAATTGATTCTGACTCATAGTGACCCTTTGTTGTTATTGTTAAGTACCACTGAGTTAGTTCTGACTCAGAATGACCCTGTGTAAGATTTCCTAGGATCAGCTGGTGGCTTTGAACAGTACTTCTCTTAAAACACTGAACCAGGACTCCCAAAGCAACCCTAGGCCCCGCCATACAAAACACTGGCCGGTTCTGCACCATACTCAAAATTACCATTATGTTAGATCCCATTGGTGCTGTCACTGTGCCAATTCACCTTGTTGGGGGGTCTTCCTCTTTTTCTCTGACCCTCCATCTTATCAAACATGATGTCCTTCTTCAGCGACTGGTCCCTCCTGATAATATGTCCAAAGTATGAGAGATGAAATTTGGCCATCCTGGCCTCCAAGGAGCACTCTGGCTGCACTTCTTCCAACACAGATCTGTTAGTTCTTTTGGCAGCCCATGGCACTTTCAATATTCTCCTCCAACACCACAATTCAAAAGCATCAATTCTTCTACGATCTTCCTTATTCACTGTCCAGCTTTCACATCCATATGAGGATATTGAAAATACCATGGCTTGGGTCAGGGACACCTTAGTCCTCAAGCTGACATCTTTGCTCTTCAGCACTTTAAAAAGTTCCTGTGCAGCAGATTTGCCCAGTGCAATACGTCATCTGATTTCTTGACTGCTATTTCCATGAGTGCTGATTCCAGCGCCTACAAAGACGTATCTCCTGGGGGCTGCATGTCTGTTCGGTATAAGAAAAGATGTTGGGAAATTGAAAAGGGAAGGTAGCCCCTGATTCTCAAAGAATAGAATTCTCAGGGTGGCCCCTGGTAGTGAAGCAGTGAAGTTAGCTAAAAGGTCATGGGTTCCAAACCACCCAGAGGTTCTTAGGCAGAAAGACCTGGAAATACCGTAGGACAGATCTACTCACTTCACGGATTGCTATGAGTCGTAACAGACTCAACGACACGCAACATCAGCAGCAGCAGCATATTGGAGGGTGTGATACAATTTGTCTTTGTTTAGAAAGTGAGTCCATGTCAGCGGTGGGTGGGTGGTAAACTCACATCAACTCTGAGATACCAGAGAGCAGATTACACCAAGAAGTAATAACATGCGGGGGAAAGAAATAGAAACCCAAACCCAGGAATGCCAAGGAATGTGGTTTCATGAAGCTGAAATGGACAAGGAAAGAGCATCTTCCAAAAGTACACTGTGAACCTAGATTCCTACCTCCTGAGCTTCAAGAAAACAAACGTCTGTCTGTTAGAGCCTCCTTCTTGTGGAATTTCTGTCACAGGAACCCTAGGAGAGAAAGACACTATTTCATGGCTGTCTCCCAGTTTCTGAGGGTCCTTGCCACCCTGGAGATTCCTCCAATCACAACCCATCTCTGTCTTTCTGTGTCTCGACTGCATTTTTAAAAGGATAGCATCCATATAGGAGCAGGACCATCTTTACTCTGCTCTGAACTCATGTTTGTTGATGTCATGTTCAAAGACCCCCACTCCCCCAAAGAGGTCATGTTTATACTTACCTGGTTAGGACTTTAGTGTGTCTTTTGGGGGGAACATCATTTACACCTTGAAGGACCCTGGTGGGGCAGTGGATTAAGCGTTGGGCTGCTCATTGAAAGATGATGATTTGAACCCACCAGTCGCTAAGGTAGGAGAAAGACAAGGCTATGTACTCCTATAAAAATCCACAGCCTCAGAAACACTAAGACGTAGCCCTCCTCGGTGCCGCCAGGTCACTAAGAGTCAGAATCACCTGGACCTGAGTTAGTTTTTTTTTTTTTTTTTTTATGGGATTCATTCCATAAGGACCCCTCCCATCTGCTTTTCTCCATCTTTCCCAATCCCACAGCTTCCTTTCAAAAGCCGACTTCAGGCTGACGTCTGAAACAGCCCTTTCTTTTCACAGGGGGCTGATCCCACCGGCCATCACCTGGTACTCCATAGATGTCAGAAAGCTGCCCCCGAGAGCCGGAGAAGGACCCGCCGCGTCCCCAGAGGACTTTGCCTAGATCCGCTGTAAAACTCCTAAAGACTTTGATCTCCTCTCCTGTTACTGAAAACCCAGCATTATTACAAAACATAAAGCAGTCACGTTAAACCTTTCAGTAAGTACCTCGTCCCGTCCCAGCGGCAAACTGCGGGTAAGGGGCAATGTTTGCTTTCACTTTCCGTCAATGGGTTAGACACTCTTTTCTGGGCATTTAAAGAACTCTGGAGGAATAATGGTTAAGAGTACTGGGCAGGTAACCAAAAGGTTGGCCATTCAAACCCACGCAAGCAGACGAAAGCCCGGGCAGTGTGGTCCTGTAAAGATGACAGCCTCGGGAACCATGTGAGACAGTTCTGCCCTGTCATATCAGGTCATCATGAGTTGGAATTGACACCACAACACACAACAACAACTCAGGGGTGTATACACAGAACAATTTCAACCCAAACTGAATACTTTAGCCTTTTCTCATCCTTACTTGTCACCTCTACATGCAATGTTAGCGCTTTACTGCTGCCATAACGGAAATATCACAAGGGGGTGGTTTTCATGAACAGACTTTCATTTTCTCACCGTTTAGGACACTAGAAGTCTGAAATCAGGCCACTGATTCCGAGGAAGGCTTTGTCTTTGTCGTCTGTGGACTATGAAAGAAGGTCCTCATCTCTTTCAGCTTCTGCTCCTCAGTTCCTTGTATCAGTTCCAAGTGTCACATATGAGGCAGCTTCCAAAAGTTTATGAGGAAATGGAAGTAAAAGAGAATGGATTCCCCACCCCACCCCCTGTGGGATTTTTGAAGTGCCCTCATATCTTCTTCCCTCATTTGTCTTTGCTTCTGTACCCAATCTGCATTTCTTCCACACCCTGCAATGAACAATAGCCAAAAGGTTAGCACTTCAAACCCACCCAGAGGCACTTCGGAAGAAAGGGCTGGCAATCTGCTTCAGAGACGTCAGAGCTTTGAAAACCCCACAGAGCACAGTTCTCTTCAGAAACACACGGGGTCATCTTGAGTAGGGCCAACTGGGTGATAACAACCAACAAGTACGACACCAATATGTCCTCATTAACCAACAGAGAACAACTCATGACCAAGTCTGTGGTAACAGCCAACAACAACTACAATGGAAATATATCTTTATTAACCAACAGAAAGCAAGTTGTGACCAAGTCAAATTATAGCCATGAGAAAATGCCCTGCCGGGAAGTCAATTCCCACTCACAGCGAAGCTATGGAACATGGTAGAACAGTTCCCCGTAAGCTTCCTTCCCTAGGCTGTAAATCTTTCTAAGACCACACCACCTCAACTTTCTCCTTCAGAGTAGCTGGTGGGTTTGAACCACCGAACTTTCAGGTATCACCACAAATGCTCCACCCAAGCCATCTCCAGGCCTCCTTTCTACACATATGTTAGTCTTGTTAGCGTTGTTGTGTGCCATCGAGTCAGTTTCAACTCATAGCAATCCTGTATAGGGTTTCCTACACTGTAAATCTTTACGGGAGCAGAAAGACTCAACTTTCTCTAAAAGATGAGCTGGTGGATTCAAACAGCCGACCTTTCTGTTAGAAACCCAGTTTATAACCTTCCAAAGTAGCAGATTAAGATGCCAGCAAACAGTTGAGAGGGCCCCCATTCAAACCATCGCAGTATCAAACTGGTAGAAGTGAAAGCATCATGGACGTACACTGTTTGCAAACTTTGCAGGGTTAACATTGTGGTCATTGTATCATGGACGTACACTGTTTGCAAACTTTGCAGGATTAACATTGTAGTAATTATATCATGGATGTATACTGTTTGCAAAGTTTGCAAGGTTAACAGTGTATTCATTGTATCATGGATGTATACTGTTTGCAAAGTTTGCAGAGTTAACAGTGTAGTCATTGTATCATGGATGTACACTGTTTGCAAAGTTTGCAGAGTTAACATTGTATTCATTGCTACTATTCTCAGCAAAGCAGGGGAATGGAGCTAGGTCCTGTCACCCCCGATATTTGCTTTATATTTCGAGGGGGGGAAAGTTCAAAGAAACCCCTTCGACTGTTTGCATTTATGTTCTCCTATACTCCGTCCCTTAAAACCATTATTTAATGAGCTTTTATTAGAAAAGTATGTCCGAGCTTGTGAATTTTCTTCTTCTCCAAAACCAAGAAGAGGGGCTGTGTTTATCCCAGGCATCCCACCGCCGCCGCGGGCTTTTTAATTTCAGGTTGACTCTGGAGTCAGAATCCAACAAAAGGAAGGGAAATGGGAAAGGAAGTGGGGGGAGGAGGTCCTGCCAAAGGAAGACACCCCTTTGAAGAGAGAATTGAAAATAGGAGCATGCTGCCCACCTCCCAATATCCACCCCCATACACATTCTCTCCTTCTTCAGAATTTCCCTGCCTGGGAATTAGAGATGAAATCCTGAGACATTCTCCCTATTCCCAAATGAAACTGCTTCCCCTCCACCCAATTTTTTTTTTTCTTTCTTTCTTTCCTGCAACAAAAAAACTAAAACCCACTACTGTAGAGCTGATTCCAGCTCATAGCAAGCTCAGGACAGAGTAGAACGCCACATAGGGTTTCCAAGGCTTTAAATCTTGAAGGGAGAAGACAACCACACCTTTGTTTCATGGAACGGCTCATGCATTCGAACCAACAACTCTTCAGTTAGTGACTGAGCACTTAATCACCTGCCACCAGGGCTCCTCAACAGCAGCAGATGGTGCTAAAACAAGAGAAATCCAAGTTGTCAAGTCTCAGAAGACAACACGTACATACTTCTGTTAGAGTCCCTCTATCTCTGCCCCTCTTTCTCACAGCAGCTGGGTCCAATAAGTGTTTGTTTAATGAGCAGAAACGGCATTCCAGATGATGAAAAACTACAGCCTCCGTCTCAGTTCACATGTGTCCGCATCAGCACTCGCAGGGACCCACCGAGGACAATCTTCGGTCCTGCCTTCAGGATATTTGAGAATTCAGCATCTCCCAGACTTAGTGTTAACTCTTAATATTCCTGCAACACTCATGCAACATTTATTTTTCAACCCAGACAAAATGGAGCATATTTTAAATCAAAGCTGCAGGTGGAATCCGGGACATGTCGCTTTGAAACGAATCCCTGGGGAACATGTCCACAGTGACTTGGGACTGTAGTCTGATCAAAGTCTGCCCTGGATCTTGTATTAGCTGAATGCTGGTCTTCCCTGTCACACCTTTTCTGTGGAATTAACCCCCTCCACCCTCAGCCTACTGGGAGTCTAGAAAAAGATCCTTCTATGTTGTCTCAAGGAGCTCTGGTAGCGTAGTGGTTATGAGTCGGGCTGCCAACCTCAGAGTCAGCAGTTCAAAACTACCAGTGGTTCTGCAGGATAAAGATGAGGCGTTCTGCTCCCGTAGAGATTTACAGCTTCTGAATCCTACCATCATGGAGTCCAGTCTGACTCAGAGTCCCCACGCAGAGTGTCTGAGGCTGTAAAACTTTAGGGGAGCTGAATGTCTCTCATCTTACTCCCTTGGAGTGGCTAGTGGGTTCAAACTGCCGACCTTGAAACTAACAGCCCAGGGGCTAACCCACAGGGGGTTACAGTGGGTTATAAGGTGGGAAGTTTCTCTCTCCAAAATATATCATTGATAAAGGAGACACAAGGATTCACCCTGAATATGGAAACACCCTGACATATCAACACAAAATGAATGGGTGAGGAAAGTGTGCTGTATGCATACAACAGAGTGCTGTTGTTGGCTGTTGTTGTGTTTACTAGGAGGAGAGGCCAAGCAGGGACGATGAGAGAGGGAGACTGACAGGTGATCGGCTGGCAGACGTGACTCCACTGTCTTGTGACCAGCTTTGGCAGCGTAAGGGACCTTGGCAGAGCAAATTCACACAGGTGATGGGAAAGGTGTGATTTCTTTCTCCCCACACTCCCCTGGCAACCACAAGTATAGGCAGCTCCTACCTTCCCTCATGCACCCCTGCAAAGACCCTGCTCTCCAGGAGTTGGGGACTGTGTGGCTGGGAGACCATCTGACATGGGGGCCAGCTGCGGCAGTTTGGTGTTCTGCTTTGGTGTCTAGATTCAGGTGCACTTAGCTCCAGACCTACAAAACCCACAGATCCACCAGTATTTAAGCACTTACTCTGCCTGCAGCTTCCCTTGGTCCTATAACAGACACTGAAACCAGCTGCATTAGGGGCCCCCACAAATGACTTCCAGATTGAGTTCCTAGAACCTAGATAACACCGAGGTTGGTAGGAATTCCACTTAGGTCCAGGAATTCTGCTGTCACATCCCTTCCACAACCACCTATGAGTTGCTTGAATTTCAGGAGTCCCTGGAGATTTCTCACCTCAAGGTCCAACAACTGCACTGTTTGTTTCTACAAATACGACAACCCCCACAATGCCCCGGAAACAACAGACATTTTTATCTCAGAGAGAACGGCTTAACCAAATGACCAAGATAAAAAGCCACAAGACATTTTTGAGGAAGAAAAGGTAATAAAAGTAACTTGGAAAAAAAAACAAAAAACATTGGGTACCTCCAAAGGATCAATAGAAAGATCTAAGAAAGCAAAGAGAACAGATTTCAGGAAAACATTACAGGAACAAATAGGCAAAATGAATGTAAATTTTGAAACAATACAAAATCTGCATTTGATACTTCGAAGGTTAATACTAAGATATCAGAAACAGACAAGACATTTAGAGGGCAAGGGAATGGATGTGAAGCCATGGAACCTGAACTTGATACTAATATGCTACAAGAATATTCAGAAAACAGAATAAAAGCGTCTGAAGAAGGCCAAAGAGTTATACGGGACACCATGAAGAGGGATAGCTTACAGGTGATCAGAATTCCAGAACAGGAAGGGACAACAATAAAACACAGAGAAAATTGTCGAAGAATTATTGGAAGAAAACTTTCCTAACATCATGAAAGACAAGAAGATAAGGATACAAGAAGCTGAAGGAATCCCAAAACAGGATAGATCCCAAACGAAAGTCACCAAGACACATCATCATCAAACTCTCAAAAATCAAAGACAGGAAAAGAATCCTGAGCTCAGGAAAAATGAAACATTACCTACAAAGGAGAACCAATAAGACAAAACTCTGATTTCTCAGTTGAAACCATGCAGACAAGAAGACAATGGGATGACACATATACAAAACTCTGAAAGAAAAAGATTACCAACCAAGAATCATATACTCAGCAAAGTTGTCCCTCAAATACGACAGCAAAATTAGGGCATTTCCTGGTAAGCAGAAATTAAAGGAATGACCAGACCAACTTTGCAAAAAATGCCAAAGGTTGTTCTTTGGAGTGAGAACCAACAACAGCTGATAACAGCCTGAGATTACCGTTCATAATAACACCACCCAGAACTCAATCAAGATATTTTGTTGTTGTTCAGGGCAGTCAAATTGGTTCTGATTCATAGGCACCCTGTATAGTGTTTCCAAGGAACTGCTGGTAAGCTTAAACCAATGATCTTGCACTTCAAATCGAATTTGCATTAACCCACAGTGCCACATCAGGATGTAAATTCAGATATAGAAGTATTTAAAGTAAAACAAGCCCACAAGACTGAAAATAGGGAACCAGAGATATCAATGTATAATGAAATCAACTACAAAGCAAAAAGAGGGAATTGTGTAGGTACAGAAGTTCCAAATGGCAAAGAAGTTGAGTAGATTTCAAGATAATAGATATGGTTTTAAACACAAGGGGAAAATAATAAATTACAGGGTAACATCAAAGAAAAATGATAAATCTGCACACCAAAGTTGGTATGGAGGGAGGCAGAGGAGGAAAATAGTCAACACATACACTTGGCCAAGGGTTATGATGGTAAAATTTACTAGAAGTTGAGTCAGGGACAGTATGAACGAGAAGAACAGATTTCTTTGGAGGCTATATTAAAGAATTCTGAAGAATTGTTCATAGTCATCTGCCAGGTTCTCAACCAGGATGTAGGTATGGAGACCACACAGTGTCCATAGATGTGGATGTGGAGACCACCCAGTGTCCATGGATTGTGGCTATGGAGAACACCCATTCTGTCAGCCATGTAACTTCACCACTCAGGATTCGAACTCAGCACCAAGTGCTGAGATAAAAAATCAAATTGGACTTGCTTCCATCTAATGGAACTGGCCTTCTCTTCAAAATACAGAAAACCATGAAATAGCTAGGAGCCATCAATCGATTTACATCACGTTGGCCTGCAGTCTGTCAGAGTAGAACTGTGTTCCCTGGGTCTTTAAGGGGGTGAGTATTCAGAGACTTTATTGCATGGTACCTCTGGATGAACTCAACTCCCCAAATTTTCCACCACGGGTCAGGCATGTTCATTTTGTGTAACACCCACAGACCCCAACCTAGGCAAAGTACAGCCTCAAATGAAAACGCAAACTTCCAAGTATTTACTTAAAATGCTTGGAATATCAGCATCTCATCCTGTTTTATTTCTGCAAGGGCCATAAGCCTGCTATGCTACAGGGGGTCATTCCCAGACCCTCCCTAGACCCATGTTCATGGAAACCAGATGGAGTCGGCATGTGGCCGTGATAATTCTCAACACATTCTTTGATCTTCCTGGACGGAAGGGGAGCCAAGAGCACTCCATCAGAGATAGGATCCTCTGTGATGAGAAGCAGGCAGTGGTTGGATGTTGGACAAGATGGTATTAATTTCACATGAGGAATCAAAGAACACTTAATTCGTGTTTATTAATTACATGTTATTGTATTAGTGTTTTCTACTGAGGACAGAGGAGAAGCTGATTGTTTCAATTCCACGGAACAGAGTCCAGGGTATCATGGATTCATCTAACACCTAACATGAATGGATGAATATAAATGTTCAACAAACCTTTATTAGTGAAAACCCAAGACTTATAAAAGATCAGTGAAACCAATTCTGACATTTACATGATAACACAATCAAATTTTGTTCTTACATATCGTTGATAGACAATAGATAGAGTGCATATATAGAAGATATCTGTATCACAGATACAGACATGGAAAAAGATCACAGATACAGACATGGAAATAGATCACAGATACAGACATGGATACAGATCAGCGAT
>NW_006408890.1:498698-504164 GCF_000296735.1 Chrysochloris asiatica | reverse complement strand
TAGATCACAGATACAGACATGGAAATAGATCACAGATACAGACATGGAAATAGATCACAGATACAGACATGGATACAGATCACAGATTTTTGTTGTTATGTGCTGTGGAGTCGGTTCCGACTCATAGCGAGTCTATACAGGGTTTCCAAGGCTGCAAATCTTTACAATAGCAGAAAGCCTCATCTTTCTTCCGTGGAACCACTGATAGTTTCGAACTGCTGACCTTGCAGCTCGCAGCCTGATTCATAACCACTACGCTACAGATACAGACATGGAAATAGATCACAGATACAGACATGGAAATAGATCACAGATACAGACAGAGATATAAACATATTTAGATGTATCAGGAATCTGTTCATTAGGGCTTAACTTTTAGACAAAAATTTTCCATTTGAACAAGCGAGCTGCTCTGAAGAGAAAAGAGTTTACAGGTAGATGGCAACCTAAGAAACCCTGTGTGGGTTTTCTGATATGCCCTATAGTGTCACCTGAGTCAGAATCAATTCAGTGGTACCATATTACAACAACTGTGCTGCTGTCAAATTGAGCAACACATATTTATGTTGTTTGCTGATGCCTTCAAGTCAATTTTGACTCAAACCAACCCTTCATACAATAGAATGAAACACTGATAGACTTTGCACCATCCACTCTATTGTTGATACATTTAAATTGTTGGTGCCACATGCTAACCCACCTTATTGTTTGGTCTTTTCTTTTCTTCCCTGACCTTTCACTTTACCAAGCATAATGTCCTTCTCCAGGGACTGGTCCCTCCTGAGGAAATGTCTGAAGTATGAGAGATGAAGTCTCACTGCCTTCACTTCTAAGGGGCAGTCTCTCCATTCTTGTTCCAGCACTCAATCACACACAAAAAATTCTAAAGGATATGTAGAAACACATTCCAAAACCCATGAAAGCTAATAAATAAGTTCAATAAGGCTGCACAATTCAGTACAAAACATTCATTGTACATTTGCAATGACATGAAATTCAATAATAATGCCATTTACAAATAATTTAAATACTTTGGAATAAATTTAATAAGTGAAATGCATGACTTAAAACACCAAGGACTACAAAATGGAATGGAATGAAATGTAAGATAAATGAAAAGACATCCCATGTTCATAGACACAGTGATGATGCTGATAAGGGAACACATCTGAAAGTGGTGTATATGTTCAATTCAATTCTTATCAATATCCCAGATGCCTTTTTTTCACTTCTCTCTCTCTCTCTCTGGCAATAATTGGCATCCTCATTCTGAAACCTGTAGGTAAATTCAACTAATACAGAATAGTCAAACAACCATGAAAACAGCAAAATTTGAAGAAGAGTACTTCCTGGTTTGAAAATTTACCAAAAAGCGACAGTAATCAAAACAGTGTGGTTTGAGGATATATAGAGAGAGAGCACAGTGGCTCTAGAGGATAATCATTTGACTGTGAGCCACAAGCTCAACAGTTGAAGCCCACCGTCTACTCCATGGATGTAGGATGAGGCTTTCTCCTCTGTAAAGATTTATAGCCTTGGAAGGCCTATATAGGGTCCTTATGTGTCAGAACAGACTCAATGGCACTTAACAACAACATATAGAAATAGAATTGAGGCTATAGAAATAAACCCATACATTTATAGTCCTGGTTTGGTGCTGTGGGTTAATGTGCCAGACTGCAAAGTCGTTTGAAACAAAAGGTCGGTGGTTCAAGCTCATCAGTCACTCTTCAGAAACCCTACACAGGGTCGCTATGGGTTGAAACTGACTCTACAGCATTGTTGTTGTCATATATATATATATAGTCTATTGGTTTTCTATAAAGGTGTCCAGATAATTAAATTGGAGAATAAACAATGTTTGGACAGGTGTGCCCTAATATGAAAAAGAATGACTCAGGACCCTACCTCGCACCATATAAAAGAAATAATTCAAAATGTATCAATGGTCCAAATGTAAGTACTAAAACTATAAAATATTTAGAAGAAAACAGAGGTCCAAATTCCATGATAATTTCTCATTGTTTCTGAGAAACCACAAAAAGCATCCAAAAAAAGAAAACAAATAAGAAAAGCAAAAAACAAATAAATTGTACTGTTACAGCAATTTTCGATCCAAATGTGTTACAGTGGCTTTAGATCTGAGAGTGTTACAGTAGCTTTTAGATCTATCGCCAAAGAAACTGAAGCCACTAGGAGAGGTGAAGCAGAGTTTCGGATTTTGTTAATCTGGCTGGCTCAGAGGACCTAACTTCTCCAGATTCTGAGCCCGGAGTGCAGGTCAGTACAGGCTTATATGGGGACAGAATTGGGGAGGGGCTAGGTCCTCAAAGGGGGTGGGGGGTGGGGAGGGTGGGAAGACCACAAGATTGGTCCTCCTTGGTAACTTAATTAGCATTCTAGCTGGTCTCTTGAGCAGGGAGGATTGGTACCACTCAGTAACCTGATTCACATTCTAGCTGGTCTCCTGGGAGGGGAAGGCAGTTAATGTTTTCCGGGAGGGGAAGGTTAATGTTTTGCCTTTTCCTGTTCAGTACAATGTCAAAATGAAAAGTTACTGTATGTCAAGAAAGCAAAAAGTTAATGAAAAGAATGGGAGAATTTATCTGACAAGAGTGTTGTTGTTGTTGTTGTTATGTGCCGTGGAGTCTGTTCCGACTCCTAGCGACCCTGTACAGGGTTTCTGAGGCTGTTAATCTTTATGGGAGCAGAAAGCCTCATCTTTCTCCCGCGGAACAGTTGGTAGTTTCGAACTGCTGACCTTGCAGTTCGCAGCCCAATTTGTAACCACTACGGTGCCAGAGCTCCTTTGTAGTATCCAGAATATATATATATATACACACACACACACACACACAAATCGGGCTACCAACCTCAAGGTCAGCAGTTTGAAACTACCAGCTGTTCAGCAGGACAAAGATGAGGCGTTCTACTCTGGTAAAGATTTACAGCCTCGGAAACCCAGTGCAGGGACGCTATGAGTCTGAACTGACTCCACGGTACTTAACAATAACAAATATATATATAGTTTTTATTGTGAATT
This sequence comes from Chrysochloris asiatica, assembly GCF_000296735.1. NCBI lineage: Eukaryota > Metazoa > Chordata > Mammalia > Afrosoricida > Chrysochloridae > Chrysochloris > Chrysochloris asiatica. The sequence goes on along the minus strand of NW_006408890.1, from coordinate 501,121 downwards.
GAATGAAAGATTACAGGCAGATCATCAGTTTTACACTCAACAAATCAAATACTTTGTTTCATTACAATGATTATAATCCCTTCCATATACCATCAGTTAACAGTATTTCTCTCTATTCGTTTTAGCTTTTTTTAAAAAAAAAACACTCAGGAATACATAATCATTTAAACCACCAAAGGACACATTCTATAAGCCTGCCTCCTGGCCGCCAGCTCTCAGTTCCTCTCTTCCCACGAGTCTAGAGTCTTCAGCTGCTCCCTCTCTCCATGTCCTCATCTCTGCCTCCATCTCTGGTGTCGCTGCTTCTCTTGACAGGGTCCCACATTCCACTTGTGCTCTTCTGCCTGGATGGTCCTAGGGTCCTTTGTTTCTGGAAGAACATATATTTATTTTTAAATAAAAAAAAAAAAGAACTAAAATGAATAGAGAGAAATACTGTTAACCGATGGTACATGGAGGGGACTATAATCATTGTAATGAAACAAAGTAATAATTCTACAAAGAAAGGCTAAACAAAACAGTTTAAAAATGGGCAAAGAATTTGACTAGAGAACACCACAAAAAAGATCTGCCAGTGACCACGAGCAAATGAAAAGAGTCTCAGATTCATTCTTGATTGGGGGTTATGCAAACCAAAACCACAATGTGGTATCACTTCACATGCTTGCCGATCATTACCATGAAAGAGATAAAGAATCCTGTTTGAGGATGAAAGGAATTAAAACCTCAACAACACATTGCTGGTGTTATAGGTGTTCTTCAGTACTATCAAGCTAGTTCTGACACACAGAGATCCTGAGTAGCTGCTGAGTTTGAACCGATAACCTTACCATTAGCAGTCCAGTGCTGATCCTACAGCGCCACACTGGACTCCACACATTGCTGGTGAGGATAGAAGCTGCTTTGGGCTACTTTGGAAAACACTTTCATGGTCCCTTAAACCACTAAGCATACAGTCACCATATGACCCAGCAATTTTAGTCCCAGGTACATATTCAAGGAAACTGAAAACATATGTCCACACTAGAGCTTGTATGTACTATAAATGTTTGCTCCCATGTTATGCACAATCTCCAACTATGGAAAACACTGCAAATGTCCACCAACAGATGAATCGGCAAACAACCTGAGATTCATCCACACAACGAAATTTGCTCAGGATGAAGTCCTCGTACAACTTGCTGCAACTTGGATGAAACTCAAAATGCTGAGTGAGGGAAGGGGGGGGGGGGCGGGAAAAACCCAGACACAATAGAGCTCGTATGATTCCATTTATATGAAATGTCTAGAATAGGCAAATCCGTTGAGACAGAAAGTAGATTAGTGGTTTCCTGGAGTTGCATGAGATGGGGGTGGGTGTGGGATTGTCAAATGACTGCTGAGGACTGAGATTTCTGTTTGTGGTGATGAAAATGTTCTGGAATTAGTAAGGCTACTTGCATAGCGTTGTGAATATCCTAAAACCACCGGCTTGTATGCTTTAACAGATTGCATGTTAAGATACACAATGAACACCACAATGCGAAGATAAAAATAAAATACATGTCTAAAAATCTAAAGATGGATTTGTGTGTGTAAATACTTAGAGGGTTATCAGGGCACATTGGCGTTCTATTTTCTGAATGGATAAAGAATTGCAGCATATGAATCACAAAATCCTCAGTTTACACACAGAAACGGTGCATGCTAGAAACCAAGAACAAAGGTTAAAGACACACGCAGCTGAAATACCAGCCTTAGAGATACAGCATCCAGGGAAAGACATGGTTAGGAAACACAGGAAGAAAGACCTGGCAATCTGCTTCTGAAAAATCAACCATGAAAAACCCTGTGGAGCACAGTTCTATTCCACCACACAAGGGGCACCAAGCGTCAGATCTACTTATGAAAAATCATCCAATGAAAACCCTGTGAGCACAGTTCTACTCTGACACACACAGGGGCACCATGAGTGGGATCTACTTATGAAAAATCATCCACTGAGAACCCTGTGAGCACAGTTCTACTCTGACACACACGGGGCACCATGAGTGGGATCTACTTATGAAAAATCATCCACTGAGAACCCTGTGGAGCACAGTTCTACTATAACACACACGGGGCACCATGAGTGGAATCTACTTATGAAAGATCATCCACTGAGAACCCTGTGGGGAACAGTTCTACTCTGACACACATGGGGGCACCATGAGTGGGATCTAATTATGAAAAATCATCCACTGACAACCCTATGGGGCACAGTTCTACTCTGACACACACTGGGCACCATGAGTGGAATCTACTTATGAAAAATCATCCACTGAGAACCCTGTGGGCACAGTTCTCCTCTGACACACACGGGGCACCATGAGTGGAATCTACTTATGAAAAATCATCCACTGAGAACCCTGTGGGGCACAGTTCTACTCGGACACACACGGGGC
>NW_006408890.1:493352-498598 GCF_000296735.1 Chrysochloris asiatica | reverse complement strand
ATGAGTGGAATCTACTTATGAAAAATCATCCACTGAGAACCCTGTGGGGCACAGTTCTACTCTGACAAACATGGGGCACCATGAGTGGGATCTACTTATGAAAAATCATCCACTGAGAACCCTGTGGGGCACAGTTCTACTCTGACACACACGGGACACCATGAGTGGGATCTACTTATGAAAATTCATCCACTGAGAACCCTGTGGGGCACAGTTCTACTCTGACACACACGGGGCACCATGAATGGGATCTACTTATGAAACATCATCCACTGAGAACCCTGTGGAGCACAGTTCTACTCTGACACATACGGGCACCATGAGTGGGATCTACTTATGAAAACTCATCTGCTAAAGCTCAGTAACTGGGATCAACACGTGGCCACCATAATGGAGACAGTCGTGATGAAGACAACGTCTGAAGTCATGAACGTTGCTCATGTTTCAACCGAAGACACACAGAGCACACATGTATTACACACCACTCATCACAAACACACACCACATGTTACACACACCTAACAGACTACAGACACCACACACGTACACCTCACCATCTCCCCCCCACACACACATATACACCAAACAAACCACCCCACTTCCCACACATACACAGACAGATATGCACCCACACCACACATTAAGCACACACAGCACAGGAACATATATGTACCACACATGATACACACACAGACACGTGCACCAAGCACAGCGTCACACACACAGCACACACATTCAAACCATACAAATAGCAAAGGAAGAAGAAAAAATTAAAAGTTAACCGAGTGTCCACAAAAGTCCTTTTGTGGGGAAGGTCAACAATTGTCAACATTGTACCTCCCATTAATTAGGGTATTAATCCTTATATTAGTATTTTAGTAGTATTAAGTTAAATTGCCATTAGTATTTCATATTATCTCCATGTTACAAAGCATATTATTGACTCCACATTATAAAGAGTATTAATCAGCTCCATGTTAGGAAGATTGTTAATCAGCTACACCATATAAAGAGTGTTAATCACCTCTGCTTTATGAAGAGTATTAATCCGCCACATGTTACAAAGAGTCTTAATCCACCCATGTTGTAAAGAGTATTAATCCATCCCATGTTATGAAGAATATTAATCCTCTCCGTGTTACGAAAAGTATTAGTCTATTCCACATAATAAAGAGTGTTAATCTGCTCCTGTATTGTACAGAGTGTCAATGAGATCCGTGTTATGTAGAACATTAACCGGTTCCATATTATAAACAGTATAAATTGGATCCACATTAAAAATAGTATTAACCGACTCCTCATTATGAAGAGTGTTAATTGGCTCTGTGTTATAAAGAGCATTAACCTTCTCCACATTATGAAGAGTGTTAATCAACCCACATCACAAAGAGTATTTTCATCAGTTCCATGTCACAAAGAGTATTAATTGGCTCCATGTTCTAAAGAGTATTAATTAGTTCCATGTTATAAAGGGTGTTAATTGGCTCCATGTTCTAAAGAGTATTAATTAGCTTCACATTATAAAAAGTATTAATTGGCTCCACGTTCTAAAGAGTATTAATTGGCTCCATATTCTAAAGAGTATTAATTAGCTCCGTGTTATAAAGAGTATTAATTGGCTCCATGTTCTAAAGAGTATTAATTAGTTCCATGTTATCAAGAGTATTAATTGGCTCCACGTCCTAAAGAGTATTAATTAGCTTTGTGTTATAAAGAGTATTAATTAGCTCCACGTTCTAAAGAGTATCAATTAGGTCCATGTTATAAAGAGTATTAATTGGCTCCATGTTCTAAAGAGTATTAATTAGCTCCATGTTATCAAGAGTATTAATTGGCTCCATGTTCTAAAGATTATTAATTAGCTCCATGTTATCAAGAGTATTAATTGAGTCCATGTTAAGAGTATTAATCATCTCCACGTTATAAAGAGTATTAATCCACTCCAGGTCACAAGGAGAATTAATCAGCTTAGCATTATGAAGGGGATTAATCAGCTCACCATTATAAAGAGTATGAATCAAGTCCACATTATAAAGAGTATTTATGGACTCTACATTATAAAAAATATTAATCATTACTGCATAATAAAGAGCAATAATCTCTTCCGTGCTATAAGAGTATTAATTGGCTCAGCATTATAAAGGGCATCAATCAGTTCCATGTTATGAAAACTATTAATCAGTTCCACACCATGAGGAGTATTTATCAATCAGCTCCATGTCACACAAAGAGTACTCATCAGTGCCACGTTATAAGGAGTATTAATTGGCTCAGCATTATAAAGAGTGTTAATTGGCTAAATGTTATAAAAAGTATTAATCAGTTCAGTGTTATAAAGAGTATTAATCGGATCCACATTAAAAAGAGTATTAACTGACTCAGCATTATGAAGAGTGTTAATTGGCTCTGGGTTATAAAGAGGATTAATCCACTCCAGGTTAAAAAGACTATTAATCAGTTTGGTGTCACAGAGAGTATTAGCCACTTCCACATTATCAAGAGTATTAATTGGCTCCTTGTTATAAAGATTATTAATCAGCTCAGCATTCTGAAGATTATTAATTGGCTCAGCCTTATAAATGGTATCAATCAGTTTCATGTTATGAAGAGTATTAATCAGTTCCACACCATAAGGAGTATTTATCAATCAGTTCCATGTCACACAAAGAGTACTCATCAATTCCACATTATAAGGAGTATTAGTTGGTTCAAAGTTATAAAGAGTATTAATTGGGTCAGCATTATAAAGAGTATTACTCGGCACCAGAGTATAAACAGTATTCATCGGATCCACATTGAAAAGAGTATTAACCGACTCCGCATTATGAAGGTGTTAATCTGCTCAGCGTTATAAAGAGTATTAATCTGCTCAACATTATAAAGAGTATTAATCAGATCCACATTCTAAAGAGTATTAACAGAATTTGCATCGTGAATAGTGCTAATTGGCTCTGTGTTATAGAGTATTAATGCACTCCATGTTATGAAGAGTATTAATCAGTTCACAGTGTCACAGAAAGTATTAGCCACTTCCAAATTATCAAGAGTATTAATTTGGCTCCTCGTTATAAAGATTATCAATCTGCTCAGTGTTATAAAGAGTATTAATTTGTTCAGCATTATAAAGGGTATCAATCAGTTCCATGCTATGAAGAATATTAATCAGTTCCACACCATGAAAAGTATTTCTCAATCAGCTCCATGTCAAACAAAGAATACTAGTCAGCTCCATGTTCTAAAGAGTATTAATTGGCTCAGCGTTATAGAAAGTATTAGTCGGTGCCAGACCATAAACAGAATTCATTGGATCCACACTGAAAAGAGTATTAACCGACTCAGCATTATGAAGAGTGTTAATCGGCTCTGTGTTATACAGAGCGTTAATCTGCTCAGTGTTATAAAGAGTGTTAATTGGATCCACATTCTAAAGAGTATTAACAGAATTTGCTTATGAATAGTGCTAATTGGCTCTGTGTTATAGAGTATTAATGCACTCCATGTTAAGAAGAGTATTAATCAGTTCAGTGTCACAGAGAGTATTAGCCACTTCCACATTATCAAGAGTATTAATTGGCTCCTTGTTATAAAGATTATTAATCAGCTCAGTGTTATGAAGAGTATTAATTGACTCAGTATTATAAAGGGTATCAATCAGTTTCATGTTACAAACAGTATTAATCAGTACCACACCATGAGAAGTATTTATCAATCAGTTCCATGTCACAGAGTATTAATTAGCTCCACGTTATAAAGATGATGAATTGGCTCAATATTATAAAGAGTGTGTTAATCAGCTCAGCGTTATAAAGGGTATTAATAGTTTCTGAGTTATAAAGAGTATTAATTAGCTTTGCCCTTTAAAGTGTATTAATCAGCTCTGTGTAATGCAAAATATTAATCTGCCACAGCCATTCGATGCATGAGATTGACTTCTACTAACTTTCTTTGATTGCTGCTGTTCGTGAACACGCACATGCACCCTGATTCTTCATGGATTCAGGCTCTTGTGAGAGCGACTTTGATACCGTTCATTAAACCATGTGGAAAAGCATAACATTTGGATACAGTTTCCCTAGATGGCCTGAGCTATTCCTGGAAACGGAACTGGAATCATTTCCAGCTTCCAACTTCGTGAGCAAATCAATCAGGCAAAACACGTATCCATATTACACAGACATTTCTGAATCGACAACCCAGTTGGAAAGGGTTAAATGTCTTGACTATGCGTGCGTGTACCTGCTAATATGTCATTATTTCCAACACTTTCTCAACCCTTTCCATCTCTGAGGCTTGTTTTTCTCTTTCCAGTTGGACGGCAGCTTGTGGAGGGCTGAGGGTGTTCTGAACGCGTCGGATTGTCCCACGGTTACATACAACCAGCATAGATAGTGCACATGCCATGAAGATTCAGTGGCTCAAAAGCATAGCCAAGCCTTTCAATTCACCAGTCTGGAGAAATGGACTCCTTCTTAAAAAGAATTGAATTTTCCCTCCCTCCCATGCAATATGTGGCTGGCAAATTCTTGTAGGACACAGACCATTTAGACCTCACAAACCCCAAACGAGGTTCTATTGACTTGACTCAGACTTCTGGGACCCTGCAATGTGTATTAGAGTAGAACTATGCTCCACAGGGTTCTCAGTGGATGTTTTTTCCTAAGTAGATCCCACTCATGGTGCCCCGTGTGTATTAGAGCAGAACTGTGCCCACAGGGTTCTCAGTGGATGATTTTTAATAATTAGATCCCGCTCATGGTGTGCCCGTGTGTGTCAGAGTAGAATCGTGCTCCACAGGGTTCTCAGTGGATGATGTTTCATAAGTAGATCTCACTCATGGTGCTCCCGTGTGTGTCAGAGTAGAATCGTGCTCCACAGGGTTCTCAGTGGATGAGTTTTCATAAGTAGATCTCACTCATGGTTCCCCGTGTGTGTCAGAGTAGAACTGTGTCCCACAGGGTTCTCAGTGGATGATGTTTCATAAGTAGATCTCACTCATGGTGTCCCCGTTTGTGTCAGAGGAGAACTGTGCCCCACAGGGTTCTCAGTGGATGATTTTTCATAAGTAGATCCTACTCATGGTGCCCCGTGTGTGTCAGAGTAGAACTGTGCTCACAGGGTTCTCAGTGGATGATGTTTCATAAGTAGATCCCACTCATGGTGCCCCATGTATGTGTCAGAGTAGAACTGTGCCCACAGGGTTCTCAGTGGATGATTTTTCATAAGTAGATCCCACTCATGGTGCCCCC
>NW_006408890.1:484613-492919 GCF_000296735.1 Chrysochloris asiatica | reverse complement strand
AGTAGAACTGTGCTCACAGGGTTCTCAGTGGATGAGTTTTCCTAAGTAGATTCCACTCCTGGTGCCCCGTGTGTGTCAGAGTAGAACTGTGCTCACAGTGTTCTCAGTGGATGATTTTTCATAAGTAGATCCTACTCATGGTGCCCCATGTGTGTCAGAGTAGAACTGTGCCCACAGGGTTCTCAGTGGATGATTTTTCATAAGTACATCCCACTCATGGTGCCCCATGTGTGTCAGAGTAGAACTGTGCCCCACAGGGTTCTCAGTGGATGATGTTTCATAAGTAGATCCCACTCATAGTGTCCCTGTGTGTGTCAGAGTAGATCTGTGCTTCACAGGGTTCTCAGTGGATGGGTTTTCATAAGTAGATCCCACTCACGGTGTCCCTGTGTGTGTCAGAGTAGATCTGTGCTCACAGGGTTCTCAGTGGATGTGTTTTCAGAAATAGATCATCAGGCTTTCCTTCTGAGGTCCCTCTTGGTGGGCTAGAACCTCAAATCTTTCTTTTATAGCAGCTGAGTGTACTCACTGTTTCCACCACCCAGGAATCTACTTCTCCAAATAATGATTTCAATCGTGAGAACACAGAACAAAAGCAGAGAGAGACAGCAGATGGGATCTGTGTCTGAAGATCACATGGAAACAACTGAAGATGCAATTGTGACCCTAGATATAAAACTCTCTGTTCCTCACAGTGTGACTCAGGAACGTTCTGCAGGGTAGTTACAAACTACATTTAGCGATTTCTGTGCGTCTGTTTGAGTCAGAGGTTGATACTTCTCTCTGTATGAATTGCTTTCTGAAATTTGAATTAAGAATCCAGGATGCTGTGTGTCCTTAATGCATCTCTTGGTGGTGGAATTTGTGGCCAAAATCTGTCTGCTGAGTAAATAATTGGAGAAGCAAATAATCCAAGATAATCACGAATGGAAAATCCTGAGATGAATTGCCAAGGAATGGTCTCTATGAAGAAGAACGTGGCATCAGGGTTGGAGGAAGAGTTATCAACAATCTGTGATGTGCAGATGACACAACTTTGCTTTCTGGAAATGAAAAGGACTTAAAATAGTTGCTGATGAAAGTCAAAGACTACGGTCTTCCATATGGGTTACACCTCAATGTAAAGAAAACAAAACTTTCATCACTGGACCAATAAATAACATTATAATAGACAGAGAAAAGATTGAAGTTGTCAATGGCTTCATTTTGTTTGGATCCACAATCAATACCCACGGCAGCAATAGTCAATGGATCAAATAACATATTGCATTAGGCAAATCTGCTGCACAAGACCCCTTTAAAGTATTCAAGAGCAAAGATGTCAGCTTGAGGACTAAGGTGTGCATGACCCAAGCCATGGTATTTTCAATAACCTCATTTGCATGCGAAAGTGGGACAATGAATAAGGAAGACTGTAGAAGAATTGATGCATTTGAATTATGGTGTTGGAGGAGAATATTGAACGTGCCATGGGCTGCCAAAAGAACAAATAAATCTGTGTTGGAAGAAGTACAGCCAGAATGTTCCTTAGAAGCCAGGATGGCCAGACTTTGTCCCTCAGTTTGGACGTGTTATCAGGAGGGACCTGTCCCTGAATAAAGACTTCCATGTTTGGTAAAGTGAAGGGTCAGTGAAAAAGATGAAGACCCCCAATGAGATAGATCAGCACAGTGGCAGCAGCAATCAAGTAAAAAATAACAACGAGGAATGAGGGGGACATGGCAGTGTTTTGTTCTGTTGTGCATGGGATCTCTATGAGTTCACCCAGCTCTGTGCAAAGTCATTTGAACTGCAAGGTCAGAGGTTCGATCTCACCAGTTGCTCCTCAGAAACCCTGTACAGGGTCGCTATGAGTTGGAACAGACTCGATGGTTCTCAACAATGACAAAATGTAGTACTGTTTAGTACCTGATGAAGAAAGGCTGACGATCTGCTTCAGAAATGTCGGCTGTTGAAAACTCTGTAGAACGTAGTTCTACTCTGACATGCATGTGGGTGGGGGATGGCCACAGGGGGAGCTGACAAGAGTTGGAGATGACTTTACAGGCACTGGTTTTTAAACCTAACGAACCACTGATTTTATTTCCAAGTGCTAGTTGGAGCCGATGGACTTAGAACATTTAGAATGTTTTAAGCAACTTTTGCCACAATTTTTAGTAAATTGCATAGGCAAGTATATCAAAGGAAAAAAAACAAACCTACACAAAATTCATTTCCCTGGAGCAGATCTGACTCCTAACAGCCTTACCCATGTGTGTGACAAAGTAGAACTGAAGTCCAGTGGGTCATCTTGGCTGACACCTGGATTAGTAGACGTCACGGTGCAGTGAATTGGTCTTGGTTGCTAATGAAAATGTGTCAGTTCAAACCCACCAGCATTTCCTCGCGAGGAACGCCTGACAACATAGTCCTGCAAAGATGATAGCTTATGAAACTCTATGGGGCACTTATAGTCTGTCATGTGGGTCAGAATCACTAACTGCATGGCACCCAACAACCACAACATCCTTCTCTGTTCCTGTTCTAACCTCCCTTCCTTGTTAATTACCCAGGTTCCTTTGCAGGGTGAAGGGATACAACATTGTAACAAGATAGCACATTGTTATATCTGATCCTCAATTGTACCCTGTGCTGGTGAGGCGCTGTAGGGTAAACACAGTATTTCAAATCCACCAGCCGCTCCTTGGGAAGTTTATGGAAGAACATGTTGGAGATACATTGTTTAAGTTTTGGTAAGACATTGTTTTTAAGTGTTTGGGGACAATCTTGCAGATCACGTTCCTGGTCATGGATTCATGATAATTCCCTGGGTGTCGGGAACCATTGAATTGCTATCTATTACTCACCTAGAAGACTAGAAATTGGTGATGTAAACGCACCAAGGCTCCATGGAAGAGAGAGCTGACTGTCTCCTCCCATAAAGATGGCAGCTTAGTAAACTCATGGGGCAGCTGTACTCTCAAGCCAGGTCACTACGAGTCAGCATTGACTCAGTGGCACCCAGAAGCAACATCAATCTTGACTGAAGCAAATTGCCAGACCTCTCTTCCGCAGCTTCAATGGGTGAGTTCGAACTGCCAACCTTCTGGCTAGTCATTGAAAACTAACTCAGCCACTCACTTTTTCCAAGGGAGACGCCTTGTAACTTTCAGAAAATTAACAAAACTCTGTGCATGTAAGTTGAGAGACTTTTATAATACTCATTTGGAGTAGGTTCAGTATTCCGAAACCCTCAAAACATAAAGAAGCCTGAGGAATGTGTAGCATGAAAACTCCTGGGTACAGAGGAGAACAACATTGCTTTCCTTGACATTCTCTCTTTCTCAGATTTGAAATAGTGATACCGTTACAAAGTTTAAAACAATCGTATCTTCTTCATGTGCGCACACAAAGCCTCCATCTGCTGGCTTCCGTTTTGCCTTCCCTGTATGTTCTTCTCAAATCCCTGTTTCCGACAACTAAGCACCAATGCCAGGCACCAGCAGATGCCTCAGATACGGGGACTTGGAAGACATGTTTGCATTTTCGCAAAACGAAGCTAATGTGTTTTCAGATTCATCTTGGGGATCTTAGAGCTGATGGTAGGACACTTTAGCTGGAAGTTATGTGACGTGGAATTCTGCAGGTGCTTGTGAAACTAAACATGTCCTGTTCGACAGAAAGTCGGCAGGGCGATCCGTGGAAATATCGGATAGAAATCCGGGTCTTGGGGACTTGCCTTTTACCATATGAAGTTGTAGAGATCGTCTTGACCCACATTTAGTCTTTACTTGAAAGAGATTACTTAAAACTGGGCAAAATGTGACTGTCTGCTTCTAAGGACAGGAGATCCTAAAACCTTCAGTAATACTAATGGACTTACTGAACAAAGCTGATTAATGAACCATAAAAGAAGGGCCCTGTTAATTCTCACTGCACCCGGGAAGCTCAAATGCTAACGAGAAAAGTTACTGTTAAACCCCAAACTATGCCTTTTTCTTGTGTGTGTGAGGAGAGGCAGCGATGTGAGAGTTGGGGGTCTGAGTCTCTCAGTCCTCCACTCGGGAAGGGATCCCTGGGTCATAAGACAGGACAGGAATCTCTTTACTCAATGACCCCTTCTGTCATCCTCTTATCCTTCTTGTTTTTGTCATCAAGCTTGTGTAGAGCTGTCCCCCAACACATGGACGCACCATACACAACGGGATGAAACCCTGCCCAATTTTCTGTAGAGCTGGCCCCCAACACATGGACGCACCATACACAATGGGATGAAACCCTGCCCAATTCTTCACTATCTCTCATTTCAGGCCAGACCATCATGATCCACAGAACTTTTATTGGCTGACTTTTCAAAGTTGATTTCCAGGTCTTTCTTCCTAGTCTTTCCTAGTCTGGAAGTTCTGCCCAAACCTGTTCAACATCTCATCCACACATAAGCCTCCACAGACAGATGGGTGTGAGTGCTCATAAGACATACTGGCCGGGACTCGAACCAAGGTCTGCCCTGTAGAAGGCAAGAATTCTACCAGTGGGGCCACCAATGCGTCATAATTCCCAGATAAACCGAATCATCACATGACTGATTGTGAGTCAGACTATTGTGATCCATAGGGTATTTCCCCCCGCCCCCAATGGTTGATTTTCCATATGTAGATCACCAGGCCTTTCTTCCTGGTCTATCTGAATCTGGAAGAGCAACTGAAACCTGTTGAGATTCCCAGCAACACACAAGTCTCCACATACAGAGATATTATGGCTGACCATGCCGGAAATCAAACCCAGATCTCCCTCATGGGAGTTGAGGAATCAATCTCTGATGTACACTTATTGCCTTAATCCTAAACAAAAAGGCAAATCCCCAAACTTGCTGACATGAGTCTATTTTAGGTCATAGTGACCCCAAGTAATGGAGCAGAGCTGACCTCTAGGGTTTCCAACACTGCCCTATACAAGAGCAAACGTTGCAGTGTCTTTCTCCTGTGGAGTGGCTGCTGGGTTTGAACCTCTCACCGGCCTTTCCATTACCAGTCAAGCACTTACCCATGCACCACCATGACTTAGTTCTAACTCATAGTCACCTTGTAAAGGGTTTTCAAGGAGCTGCTGATGGACTTGAACTGGTGACTTTGTGATTAGCAGCCCAGTGATGATCCTACAGTGCCACGCCGGAACTCCATCCTGGTGGTGGTTGGTGGTTATGTGCCGTGGAGTCGGTTCCTACTCCTAGCGACCCTGTACAGGGTTTCTGAGGCTGTAAATCTTTATGGGAGCAGAAAGCCTCATCTTTCTCCCGTGGAACAGCTGAGAGTTTCGAATTGCTGACTTTGCGGTTCGCAGCCCGATTCGTAACCATTATGCTACCAGAGCTCAGAAGCAGAAAGCCTCATCTTGCTCCTAATGAGTGGCTGACGGTTTGAACTGCCGACTTTTGGGTTAGCATCCCAGTGTTAATTCTACAACCCTATAAGAACTCCTTATAGTGAGACTATAGGACACAGTAGAATTGCCCCAAAGGGTTTCCAGGGCTGTAGATCTTCATTAAAGCACAGTGACACATTTTTCTCTCCCAGAGCTGTTGCTGAGTTTGAACTATTCATCTTACAGCTACCAACCCAACAACTTATCCACGGCGCTATCAGGGCTATAGACCATAATGTGGAATTCCGTTCCAATCTTTGTAGGCAGCATTGAGTAGGACAGTGCCCCGTGGATTCAGGGTGAGTGGACTCAAGCTCGGGGGAAGCTCAGAACTGCATAGTTCCCGGGTAGGTCCATTGTCCCTGGGCAGGACTTGGTCCTGGTGCCCTTTTATTCCCCTGTACCCATCCCCAGAGACCCAAGACACAATTCCTGGTCAGCCCTGCTGCCCTTACACCATCCTTGCCTCCCCACATGTGGTTCCTATTGAATCTGGGAACCAAATTCCATTATTTACTTCTTTTACATCAGGAGATAAAAGCACATGCCACAAAAAGTTGTCTAATGTAAAGGTTGATTTGTTTCCCATTTATTCTATGTTTTCAGGGTGTCCCTGTGCGTCAGCCACCAAAACAAGGTGGGGTGTAGAAACTTGGGGACGATGTAGAGAGAGGAAGTGAGCAGAGCGTTTACAAACCCAAACCAGACTTCTTGTTGTTAAGTGTAGTGGATTCGATTTCAACTCATAGTGATTCTGATTCTGCATAGGGTTTCAAGGGTTTGAAAATCTTTGCGGGAGCAGAAAACCTCATCTTTCTCCTGTGAAGTAGCTAGTGGGTCCAACGTGGTAATCTTGTGGCTCACAGTCCAGTACTTATCATATAGATCAATCGCACTCCCTCCAAACCCAAGTGTTACCTCAAAACTCTGACCAGGATCCAGTTGGGTTTGCCTCCTTGCCATTCATTACCCACTTTTCCAGGGTAGGGGGAACTCAGCCCAACCCACTGCCATGGAGTTGATCCTGAGTCCTACTGATCTGCCTCATAGGGTGTCCAAGTCTGTCCATCCTTACAGAAGCAAACAGCCAGGTCTTTCTTCCTAGGAGTGATCGGTGAGATCAGACCACTGAGCACTTGAACTGCTACAACCCCAAGGCTCCTTTCTGGGAACCCAAGTACACCCAAGTGTGTCAGAGAAGAACAGTGCCCCTTGATAAAAGCAGATAGCCAGGTTTTCTTCTGTGGCTCCACTGTACAGCATCAAATCACCTTTTGGTTAGCATGCTGAACGTGTTAACCATTTGTGATTCCCAGGGACACGTCAGCATTCACAGTTGTTGTTGGGTAATGTGGGGGTATGTTCCAACTCATAACTACTCCATAGGACAGAGTTTCCCAACCCCATAGGATTTCCTTGATTGTTGTTTGACTGAAGCAGACTGTATTTCTCCTGAATTTCCGCTGGAGTGGTTAGAACCATCGACTTTTAGGTCCATGGTTGAGAACAAACCATCTGCATCACCTTCATACCCAAATCTGCCCCCTAGAACTCGGTTGTGGGTAAGAAAACAGCTGGGCTCCTGTTATTTTTCCATTCCAATTACTCCTCAGAGGGAGATTCCAGTACTTTTTTCTTTCTTTCTCTTTTTAACACATACATACAAATATTTATAAGTTTATTTATATCTCACTTTTACAAGTGTACATTCATACCATATGATTTGACAAAACACACTCTGTAGCTACAACTAAACATGTCATGGGGCTGAGGAGGGGAAGGGTGGGTGGGCTTGTATGAGAAGCATGGGAACTCTGGCCAAAAAAATACTCAAAATGTTATTTTCTTCACGCCAGCAGCGGGACACGGGTGTGACGTGCCCCTCCCTTGTCCCCACCACTACCCCATCGATTTGGCAAGATTGTTCATGTTTTCATGCTAGCAACTCCTGAAACTGCCTGTATATTCAGACACAACTTGTCTGTGAAGTGCAGAAACATGGCTGGTTGCTCCAAAAGCAGGGATGAAGGAGGAGGCAGGGTTGGAGTGGGGAGAGAAAAAAAGCAACCAGTTTGAAAAAATACAAAAATAAATGCAAGGCAATGTCAAATTTACACTCCACATAATTAAAATAGCACATATTTATGAACTTTCAACCAAAAGGGAAAAATAAATAACACATCCACATACATCAATATTCAATGAAGTAAAAGACCAGCCAATCTCTGGCTGATACAAACCCTACATACAACGGGTGTGAGTCTTTCCCCCTTTCAATAAATAGCGCAACGCTCAGACTTTTGAAACTTGATATTTTCTACATTCGTCAACTGATTTCTCTTGAAATATCAAATTTCAATAAGACATTTATAAATTGCACCAAGTTTTCACGGGTATTGAAAATCAGCACATTCTTAAGCTAATTATGAATAAATTAGGCACCAGGTTTTTTGTTTTGCTTTGTTTTGTCTTCAAACACACCAAACTTATCCACTGTAAGTCCACACCCCCTACCTACTATCTCCCAAACTTGGAGAAGAGAAGAAACTTCAGCAAAGTGCCTTAAAAATGTTTATCACTGTCTGTAGTTTATAGTCAACTCTTCCTTTGTCCCAGCAAAAACAACAACAACAAAAAAAACAAACTCTATGTCAAAGGAGTTTGAAGGTTTCCCTTGGTTCTTAGGGGAAATTTAGAAACAGCAAGATAAAAGCCCCAGGTAAGTTTGGAAGAAAGCTTGTCATTTTAACAATCTTCATCTGTGCTGGGAAACAGTTAAGCATTCTACTCAGAAGAAAAGTGCCTCAGTTCTACTCTGACACACACAGGGGTTCCATGAGTGGGATCTACTTATGAAAACTCATCCACTGAGAACCCTGTGAGCACAGTTCTACTCTGACACACAC
>NW_006408890.1:481395-483864 GCF_000296735.1 Chrysochloris asiatica | reverse complement strand
CACAGTTCTACTCTGACACACACGGGGCACCATGAGCGGGATCTACTTATGAAAATTCATCCACTGAGAACCCTGTGGGCACAGTTCTACTCTGACACACACGGGGCACCATGAGTGGGATCTACTTATGAAAAACCATCCACTGAGAACCCTGTGGGGCACAGTTCTACTCTGACACACATGGAGGCACCATGAGTGGGATCTACTTATGAAAAATCACCCACAGAGAACCCTGTGTGGCGCAGTTCTACTCTGACACACATGGAGGCACCATGAGTGGGATCTACTTATGAAAAATCACCCACTGAGAACCCTGTGGGGCACAGTTCTACTCTGACACACCTGGGGACATCCTGAGTTAGAGTCAAAGAAATGGCAGTGTGTTTGGTCTGGTGGTAACTCCTCATGGACTGAAAACAACAGGCAGTATGTATACCAACTCTGCTGCCCCCAGGATTAACTCTCAGATTCCCCCCAGATCTACTGTCTAACACTCAGGCCTCTCAGGTGTGCAGGTGGACTTGGACTCGAAGGGAGTTAGAGGCACAGCAGTAGTTTTTATATTTAAGGTACAGATGAATCCACGGATGCTGAACTGTGTTATTCCTCTAGAAAACGCCAACCCACTCTAATGGTGTGGTCTGCAACTCCAAAACCACAGCATGCTTGGTTTCCTTTCTTCCATTCTGAGTGACATAGTGCTGAACGCAGGCTACATGCTTGGTTCAATGTTGGAATGAAGAAAGCTACAAGACGCCTCCTCAGCACTGAGGCAAACACATCCCTTGTCCCCCCAAAAAACTTTGTCTTTCTAAACCCTCGCAATCACAAATAGCTCATGTTTCTCAACCACACACAAGTCTCAGTCCAATCAATTCTTGGCATGTCGGTCCACCAAGAAGATGACATCCCTGCATTGCAGAGAGATTCAAAAGAGAAAAAAAAGAAGATTGAGCAAAAAGATTACTTTCCCTCCTAACTGTACTCTTTGGCCAATTTCTCAGGAGAAAGAAAAAGTGTGGGAGGGCTTGACCCTCCTCTCAATCTTGGAACACAAATCCCGTGGATGAAACATGGGGGTCTCCTCCCTCGGCTCCTGTGCCCCCGGGGTCGAAGCAACAACCAGAAGTTCCAAACATAACGAACATCACAAACATTAAATTCTCACCTCCTGTGTTTTCTGAGGAATTAGTTCTCACTTTGTAAAAAAGGCTTTGATAGCTTTTGTTTTAAGTAGAAGCATCAACAATAGCAAAGAGAGATGAATTTATAAATTTGATGCCTGAAGCATTCTCACAGAACATGGTACCTGTGATGCTGAACCTGGGTTCCAGAGATGTCCCCTGGTGAAAACAAGACCCATACATATCACGGCATCACTGTTACTCGTGTCTACCATCCATAGAGCTGATTCCAACTTTCCAGAAGCAAGTTGCCTGGCTTTTCTTCCTCAAAGCCACTGGCGGATTCAAAACGACAACCATTCTGTTAGTGGGTGAGCGCTTAACCGAAGAGATACCAGGGCAACTTATTGTCCCTCCTAACACCCTGAAAAGAAATTGTAGGACAGAGCTTGGAGACAAGATTGCAGCTGCCCTGGATCAGTCATCCTGCTTTTGAATTTGGCCCAAAAGTGGGTCAAGTTCAACACTAGTAATTTCCAATGCACTATAAAAGGTCTGACCTGTCTATTGTAACTACGGATGGAAAGAAGGGGGTCCCACCTGCTGGAGATTCATCAGACACAGTTTCATATTCAATAAAACAAAAACTAGGTGAACTTGAACCAGGATCTGCCAAGCACAACCAACCAATTGTCCTTTGGCAAGTCCTCAGTTCCCTAAGATCAGATCCCATATATTTCCATTATGGTGGACATTGCAGGGGGAGGAGGGAGGGTGTCCTGATAGGCCCTGTTCAGCTAAGAACCATAAACCTTTCCTTTCAATTCCTTTTGACTGTTCAATACCACCGCTGACCCAGCTAGTTCTGAATGTTGCAAAACGTGTTCCTTTCTTTTTACATTTAAAGGAGAGTTTTAGGTAATGTCGGGGACCTTCCTTTTTTAAAAAAGAGGAAAACTCTTTATGGTCATCTGCGGTGACTTCTAAAAAGAAAAGGTTGAAGAGAGCTTCCTCATTTATGTCGATAATTTCGCCATTTTAGAGTTCTGTGGAAATTTCCAAATTACAGATATCAGAGGGCCTTTAGGTTTTTATAATGAATATCAGAGGATACAAATGAGAAATGTTCACATATATGAGTAGGGATCAAAAAAGTTCTTAGGGAAAAAAAATTCAAAAATCATGGAATTTTCGCCATAAACGGTTTTTTTTGTTTTGTTTTGTTTTTTTGAAGCTTTCTCCGGTCTCCATTTTCAGCTTGTTGGAAAGATACAGAGTAGCTCTTTGGATAGGGGATGCTGTGTGTGTGTGTGTGTGTGTGTGTGTGTGTGTGTGTGTGTGTGTG
>NW_006408890.1:440842-481295 GCF_000296735.1 Chrysochloris asiatica | reverse complement strand
GTGTGTGTGTGTGTGTGTGTGTGTGTGTGTGTGTGTGTGTGTGTGTGAAGAAATGGATCAAAATCAGGGGTCAGATTTTGGAAACAGAGTCAGCACTCAATTATTAGTCTACCTGGTCAGGTATCACAAAGTACCTGGACTTCTATTTGATCAGGACTGGCCATCAAGAGTAGAAATACAGGCCGAATGTCCAAGGAGACAAAGCCAGCCGGGCTCCCTGACAAACCCCACACCACAATTCAACACCATCCTAAACCCAGGGATGCAGTTTGAAATCCTTGACATTGGTTTGGCCTTCCCCACGCCATAGCCGGCTGCTAACACTAATATTCAGTGACTGCATATTTGGGCACACCAAAGGAGATTAAAAAAAGAAAGAAAGAAAGAAAATTTGGAATTGTCCACCACTCCAAAGAATCCCTTCTAAAAAACAAACAAACATCAACAAACCCTTTCACCTGGACATATTTCTGTAATCACCTGCAACACAGCTCACACCAAGCATATATGAAGTACTGAGACACCCTGGTTAGGAACACCCGTGGCCAGGTCTTGTGGACAGCCCGCGGTGGACGGATCCAGGGTGTACCGCCATTTGTCTTTAAATCGATCGTATTTACAATATTGCACTTGATAGAATGCTATTCATTACATTTCATTAAAGGTACGGCTGCCCCCGGTAGGACACCTTGGAGCCCCTCCGTCCACCTGTCCACCTTTGGAGGCAAGTTGCTTGCTTCTGAATTCTGTAAAACAGCAAAAATATCAACTCAGCAATCAAACACTAAGTTTATAAAGTCTCCTTTTCTCCGGCACATGAAATCTCGATTCGTCCGGGAGTTTTGGGGTCACTCGTGTGTGCGTTTAAAACCGTCCCATCGTCTGGGGTCCCCCCAGAGGTGAAGATCTGCCCGGATGTTTGGTTCTGTCCCTCCCGCTGCCAGATCTTTACCCTTCGTGGCCAGAGGCGCTGGAATCTTGCAGACTTTTGCCTGGGGGGTGTGGGGGGAGAGGAGAGCTAGGGGGAGGCTTTGAAAGTCCACGTTTAAATCCACACGCGTCCTGCAGCTGATTCGTGACCCATGAAAGAATACTGCTGGCAAGAAAGAAATGTTCTCTTCAGTGGAGACCAGCCCCGGGGATCTTTTATTTAATATATGGTATGCTCTTCAAAATGTGTCTCTTTAACCACATGCAGGCGAAACGTCGACAGCAGAGGAGCGCGCGACGGTGGCTGAGGGCCTTTTGGCCTGGGTCAGCTTCCAGGACGTGCACACCAGTATCCACGAGGCTCGGGCTGCGCCCCCCTCCCCCGGATCTCTCTGCTGCACAGTCCCCAGGGAGCGTCCGTCGGGGGCTCGCGGGGGGGTAGAGTGCAGGACGGAGCGCTGGGCCAGGGCTCGGGGAGGGGAGGGGGCGATCAAAGGCCCAGAGCCTCGGCGTGCTTTCGTGCCTTCAGCCGCAGGTCAGCGATGCTGGAGTTTTTGCTACTGCTTTTGGCCGCTGCGGCTACAACAGCGGCCGCGGAAGCGGACTCGGCCAGCGATGCGATGGGCAACCCAAAGGGGGGCGGCGGGAACATCAGGTAGGGCGCGTGCGCCGCCAGGTGCGGGTGGAGGTGCGGATGAGCATGCGCCACACCTTCCAGTTGCAGCTGAGCTTGGACCTGGAAATACAAGAGACGGAACAAAGCGTTAGGGGGTTAATAGGGCGCCTCCACTGGCCTGCTGGGGGGGGGGGTTCCCCCCACTCTTCTCCTCCAGGAGATGGGGGTCGGCACTGTTACCTGAACACCGGTGGTTTTGCTCAGTGACAGACTTGAGGAATCCAAAGGGACCCCCCGCTCCCACCCCCATATCCTCGCGGGGGTCAGGATGGAACCCGAGGTCACTCGAGTCTGGTCACTTGAATCAGCCCGTCCCACTCTGGGAGACCGGGTTCCCTTTTCTGGAGGCAAACACACAGGTCTGGGAACTCTGAGGGCCATATCCCATTCAGTCCATCCCTTTATGGGACGCCGCATGGGGTAGCGGACATCTTGGGGTCTTTGCTCCAATGGACGGAGGTGGGCCCACGTGAGGTGAGGTATGGAGGAGGGGTTGCCCTTCCGGCGTTGGTACTCCAAGTCCCAGCGCCCCGGCTACACTTCTCCGTTATCTGTGTTTACCATACACCATGCAGACTCTGACTCTAACCCGGCCCTCGTCCTAAGAGCGAAATTACTAAATGCTGTCCAGTCCACCATCGCTGTGCTTCCGTACTCGCCCCCCACGCCCCAAGAACAGGCCCAAGGGAGAACGGAACCCGCCCAGCTTGGGGCTCGGGTTAGAACTGGGCCTCAGCTTGGACTCCAAGGCCCCAACCACGGGGCCCTCGAAATGCAGGGCAGCATGAGACCCACATTCACGCGAAATGCCTGTCCGACTGGAGGCCACCACGCCGGCGGGGCAGGGTGAGGCCAGGCCCAGGAGGCGCTCGAGGGAGCTGCGGGTTTGACCCTCCCACCCAACCGCGCGTCTCTCCTCTGGTCCAGCCGGCGTCAGGGTGGGTGGTATTTTTTCTTTACGTTCCAAGTTTTGTAAGGTTTCTGCCTTCCCAAACGTGGACTTGGGGAGTTTTACAGCGTGATTTTAATACGTGCCAACGCGTCTATAAATGTCCCCTTGTAAATGCGGTCCTCTTTCTTCCCGGGCTGGGGCCCAGCAGGCGGCGGGCGGGGGCGGAGCGGCCAGGGGGGAGGGTGGGAAGGAGGTGGCGGGCCCTCGTGGAAGGAAGGAAGGAAAACGCGCTACCTGCTGAAATGGCATTCTTAGTGCACCCATGTTCACGTAAGGGGCCACTCGGCAGGCATCCAGGTGGCTGGCGGTGCCCAGGATGACGCCTGCAGAGCACGATGGGGGCGTGAATATCATCCAAGACCCCCCCAAACCTTCACAGACCCCTCCCACCCACCGCCCTCCACGGTTTCACCATGACCCCGCACGTGTCCACCTTGGTCCCCCCCCCCAACCTCCACGGCTTCCCCACGGCGCTTCTCCCCACCCCACCCCCAGCCATCTGTCTCTCCCCATGCCCGGTTAGTCCCTTGTCCCTCACCTTTGTGCATTTGGTTCTCCTGTTTCCGACACTTGGCTCTCCGATTCTGGAACCACACCTGCAGAGGAGCAGACACAAGCCATGAGGAGTCCCGAGGACAAGCACCCTAGGGTCCCAGGCACCCTCGGGAAACCCGGGCCCTTCAGCCCCGCCCCTTTTGCCGCAACTTCACCCCAACTGGCTGCCTAGCCTGGGTTCTGCTCCCTCCTGGACCCCAAATGCTTTATGAGGGTCCACACCTCTGCATACACACACACACACACACACACACACACACCTGTACACCGTAAGTGGACCCGCTTTCCATCTCTGGCTTTCTAGGTGGGCATTTCACACGACCACCCTGTCTGTGTTAGGCCTTACAGACTAGAGCGTGGAGAGAGGCAGGTGGGTACCAAAGAGGGCTCCGAATTCCAACACCTCCCCTAAGCCAATCAAATGCAGTACTCCCTGCCTGTTTGCCCTGCTCGAGAAACTTCTATGAGTCCAGATGGTGGTCCTAGTAAACAAGATAGGAATATGGACCGCCTGGGGCCCACAAAGGCAGTGCACACTTCATCCTACGTTGCAAGGTTTTCTGGCCACGAGGCCTTCAACTGTCAAATTGGTGCTGGAACTCGGACATCCGGAAATGCGCTACAATAACTGGTTCTCTCCCCAAACCCAACACTCCAAACAGCACCCCCTTCCCGCCGCGAGTTGTTTGACACTCCCACGTCCAATGTGAAGTGCCCGCGCCACCCCACCTTGGATAGGGTTGTTATTGTAAAGTCGAGTCGGTTCCGACTCTATAGGGTTTCCGAAGACCGCTGGGGAATTTGAACCGCTGAACCGGAGGTCCAAACAGATCTGGCGGTCCAACGCATTATCCTGCAGCGCCACACGAGGGTAGCGTGATGCCCGTTAATTTTTACCTAAGTGACTTCGCAGTTTTCCCTCCACGCTCTACCAGTGACCTGGGTGGGAAGTGCCTGACCATGCGCAAGTCTGAAACACACGAAGCTTCCGCCGGGACCTAGAGTTGAAATTGCGCGCGCCTAGCTCTGCGCGTCCAGCTGGAGCTGGTTCCCCGGCATGGAAAACCCTAGGCAGACCTTTGTTTTTGTTAAGCGCCGTGGAGTCGGTTCTGATTTATAAGTTTAGGGGCGGCTGTTGAGTTTGAACCGCTGATTTTGCGGTTCAAAGCTACCCCATCGGTCCAGTGATTATCCTACAATGCCACACCAGGACTCCCAGAAGACCTCCAAGAAGCTGGAAACATTCAAACACTATACAGCTTATGAAACCAAAAGCGCATTTTCCATTTCAGGCCGTTCAGAAGGCGTTTCCTTTGTTGGCGGGGTGTCCCACGGCGAGGGGAGCAATGGGCCAGCGGGTTCCATGTAGGAACTGGGTTCTAGGTTCCAGGCAAGCTCGTCCCACCACAGTATAGGGGGCCTGAAAAACTTTCCCGGTGCCCCCCAGAATAAAGCCCCCCCCTTTTTTTTTTTTTTAATAAGTCCCCTCTTAAGTAGAAACTTGCTAAATCTTTACTTAGTTTCCAAACCTGCGCTTCTATTTTCGGTGTTCGTAAGAACCGGTTACGACCCAGTACCTCTGTCTTGTCTGGGGTCCGACATCTTGCCTCCTTGGGAGGGGACGCCAGATGCGCGCGAGAGCAAATTCTACCCCCCTCCCCCGAAATGGCATTTCTCAAAACCAGAATCCTATTTCAGTCTGGAAAAAGGAAGTTCACTTTTCCGACAGCGGGAGGGAAAAAAAAAAAAAAAAAAGATTATGAAGAATAAAAAGTGATGAATTAGGCTGTGCATTAATCGACGATAAATCAGACTTGGGTTGAGTAAGGATCGATTGCAATTAGTATCGAATATGCTAACTAAAGCACAATACAGTGTTTTAGACACTTATTTCTTCATTAAGGATCATTCCGTGACTTTCTTTTACAAATGCTCTAATCCGATTTCCTTTTGATTTCCATTACAGACAGTGAATAATGACATTTAATTTAGCTCTGCGCCATAAACCCAGAGATATTTGTTGTAATTAAATTACTGCCTGGTCTTCACCGTGGTCTCATAACTTCCAATTATAACGCTGACAGCTGTGAGATACAGCTTGCAGTACATCAGTAAAAGTAAAAGGTTAATAAGGACCAGCTTCCATAGGATCTGCAATTTATTTACAGCAAATTTCCACACGAAATTGAAACTATATCCTTTAACAACTAGGGACAGGCTGTGCCAACGATCAAGAAAACCCAGTAACTGCAATGAACTGAAAACACTCTTCGTTTTCCTCCCTGCCTACCACCACCTTCAGTCAAGACAGGTTATAACGAATTGATTTTTATGAGTGCCCCCTGCCCCCTGCCTCTTCCTCCTCCGCTTTGTGTGATGGTTGGGTTTTTTTGTTTTTTTTTTTTTTAGGTTTTGTTTTCCCCTGTGGCGAACCGAAAATTATCTCTTTTATATCCTGTGTTTATTTTTATTATTATTTACGGTCGTTAAATTTTAATTCACCTTAAAATCGATAGCCACTCATTTCTCTCTATGTCCCCCGCACCCCCTCTCTTGAATTTTAGAGCTTCCCTCTTAGTTTTTTTCCAGATGTAAAGGCACCCAAGAACCAATTTTCTGTAACTCAGTATGGCCTAGTAAAGCCCGACTCAGTAATAGACTCCTGAAAGAAATAG
This sequence comes from Chrysochloris asiatica, assembly GCF_000296735.1. NCBI lineage: Eukaryota > Metazoa > Chordata > Mammalia > Afrosoricida > Chrysochloridae > Chrysochloris > Chrysochloris asiatica. The sequence continues at coordinate 475,507 of NW_006408890.1, read as the reverse complement.
TGTGGAATTAAATTACAAGTAATTTATTTTTATAGAAACAGTACATCAAGGTCTGCGAGATATTACAGATCTCAGGCAGAAAGACACAGGGAGATGACATAAAAAGTTGATGTCCCCTTCAGCAAAAGTTTAATCTTTTCATTAATTTATCTGGGGCAGTCTTATCCATCTTCCGCGGAGAGAGGGTCCCAGCGGGCTACTGCGCGCACGCGCGCGGGGCCAGCCTCCTCCCCTCGCTACGGCCACGGGTGCGGGGGGGAGTGGGGGGTTGCCTCTCCCTGGGAGAAGGGTTACAGGGAGACCCTACTTACATCTTGGAGACGCAGCAACTGGTCAGAAAAGTTAGAAAGTGCCTGGCGTGTGTTTATTTAATCTTGTAAGCATTTTACTGCGCTGAGAGGAAAAGATGGAAAGAAAACAACGAACCTCCACGCGCAAACACACACACACACAGTGTATTTAAAAAATAAAGATGGTGTCCGTTGGTACCGATAAACACGCTTGCATTTTCGTTTCAGACACAAAATCAGGTGAAGTTGTCGTTCAATTTACTGACCCAAGAAACCTCGCTAATTCCTCTCTCCAATTCCCTGCGCTCCCGAGGGGACACTCCTCGGGGAACAATATTCGTTTCATTTATTCATACTCGGGTCCCTGGGCCTTCTCGCTGGGACCTTCTACTGTTGCCCCAAAGCGTGAGAAACTATCGGACAGGGAGAATCCCCTTCCAGGCCCGACCTTCAGAACCTGGGGAAGCCATCCTGGGCGCCTACCCCTTCCCATCAATAAATTAATTTAATGTTCACAGTGCCGGAGAAAGCCTTGCCCGCGCGCGCCCCTTTTGCGCACTTTCTGCATACTCCCAAGGCCCGGCTGACGCTGACTCGCCAGATGGGGCGCCGCGAATTCATGAGCTATCCCTGGAATGAGATGCGGCAGCCCCCATGCCCTGCCCGAGCTAATCCGGCCCCGCACGGGCAGGAGACTAGCTTATCCAGATGCCCCCCACCACAGGAGTGGGAGGGGGCTGAGAAAGAGGGGAGAACGGAGAAAGAGAAGGGGAACCGAGGGGGAGGGAGGGCAGTTAGGAGACGAGGGCAGAAGGCTTGAAATTCCTAACCACCCAACGGTATCTAGTGGGTCGGTGCCCTGCGCATGCGGCTCCTGGGCCGAGGGGCGCACGCTGGCCTGCCGGAGTGGGTTGGCCACGGTCTTACCTGCACGCGTGCCTCGGAGAGCCCCAGGCGCTGGCTGAGTTCTTCACGCATGAAGGCGTCCGGATAGTGGGTCTCATCAAAGAGCCGCTCCAGCTCATTGAGTTGTTCCAGGGTGAAGTTGGTGCGGCTTCGTCGCTGCTTCAGCTTCGTCTGACCGTCTTCGTCCTCGGATTTTACGTCCTCCCGCTTTTCTTTGCATTCGTAGATACCTGCGGTTCGAGCTCAGGTGAGGCCAGGGGTCCAAAGGCTTTATTTAGCCCCTTTCCCCACCCCACCCCACCCCCCCCCACCCCCATCCCCCGGGGTTTGACGTCCCGGCCCATGTCTCCCCATCCTGCGTGGGGTCCTGCCCCCATCAAGATCTCGGTACTGAAGAACCTAGCCCACAAGGGAAGGGGCCATCGGATGCAAAATCGCCCTGACTCAGAGACTGCTGCCGGCGACCCAGTCCCATCTCCGATTTGTTTCCTCAATTACCCACTTGGTGTCTGTTGGCATAGTTCAACCTTTTATTATTATTATTGAAAGGACGTTGTTAAATACACTTTTTAAGTCAAAATGAGTAGAAAAACCTGCCCAAGTGTCAGAGGGAGGGAAGCGCAGAAGGGCACAAGCAGTATGAGACCAGGCCAAACCTGGGGTCGGGCTCCCCCAGAATTGCTGCTAGGAGCTGCACCGCAGCAGAACTGGGCCAGCCTGGTCGGCGCCTCCTCAGAGACGCTGAGAAACCAGGCAGGTGGCCACCACCCTCCACACTTCTTAGGGGCTTAAGGATAAAAGCAAAACATTGAACCAATGCCACACTGGGATAGGGTCTGAGCGCTCCAGGCCTAGGCCTTGGGCTTCCTTCTTGGTGAACGTCTCTAATTCAATCACCTCTGGTGGCTCAACACTCCCCTGAGGCGCCTAGAAAGACACTTTGTTTGGTGCAAACATTTAGAGTTGCCCAACAACCCATGGTGTTTTCAATAGCCTCATATGGATGCGAAAGCTGGACAGTGAATAAGGAGGATCGTAGAAGAATTGATGCCTTTGAGTTGTGGTGTTGGAGGAGAATACTAAAAGTGCCATGGACTGTCAAAAGAACCAATAGATCTGTTTTGGAAGAAGTGCAGCCAGAGTGCTCCTTGGAGGCCAGGATGGCTAAGCTTCGTCTCTCCTACTTTGGACATATTGTCCGGAGGGAACAGTCCCTGGAGAAGGATGTCATGCTGGGTAAGGTGGAGGGTCAGAGAAAAAGAGGAAGACCCCCAACGAGATGGATCAGCCAGGTGGCATCATTGATGGCCTCAAGTGTGGCAGCGGTAGTGAGGTTGGCCTAGGATCGGACATTGTTTCATTCTACATAGCATGGGGTCGCTATGAGTCAGTTCTGACTCGATGGCACCTGACAACAACAACAACAACATCTTCCAAGAAATACAGAACCTTGTCCAGGGTTTAAAAGAAAGATCTTCCTCAACCCCCCAGCCATCCACCTCTATGTGTGGCTGGTGGAAACTTCAATTCTAAAGTCTAAGTCATGTTTTCCTGTGTTCCTCTTCTTTCTGTCTGGCCACAAGACTTGTGGGTGCAGGCAAAAAAGACCCCAAGTTCTAATTAAAGCCCCAGAATCAGGGGTGGCATTCAACAACCCCCCTGCCCTTCAATAATCTCTCTACTCCAAGGAGCTCTGCTTGGGCCTCGGAAGCCCTTCATCTGAAGATAGCACAGGGAATCCATTGGAAGTTTCCAGATCCCAGAAAATTGCTGTCAAAGGAGGAAGACCCCATGCACCCACAGCAGGGGCAGGGCAAGTGTCTAGAATTTTGTGTGCCGCTGAGCACACATTTAGACACCCAGGGATCTCTGTAGCCTGGGGGGGAGGGGGGGAGAACCAGTCTTGAGTCCTGCCTGCCTCCCAGACTCAGAATCCCTGGGCACAACCCCCAAAAGGCTTTCAGTCCTAGGTCTTCTGGAAGTAAGAAGTTTCCAAAAAAAAATGTCCTAGCCATCTCCTGCAGGAAATCCTTCCCCAAAGCAGACCCCAGCTGGTCTTCCACCTTCTTTAGTGAAGTCTTTGCCCCACCACTGGGCCCAGCTGAGAAATTGAGCTGTCATATCTTTCAACATCAAGACAACAGTCCTCAGCAACATCAGGAGACACCACACGGGGCTCCCAGAGACCCCCCAGATGGCTGGGTTTCTCCAAGGGCTCATAGAACCTCCTTCCTGCTTCTCCTTCATTCCAATCCTGCAAGTGTACGCTGAGGCCTTCTAGGATTTCCCCACTGTCAGTGAGAGGTTTTGAGTCTCCAAGCTGATCCCTTGCTGAGGTTTCTCCTAGCTACAGTGTCTTTCTCTCCACTTTCTGAAGATTCCTAATTGAGCTCTGCTCTCTTCCTGTTGTTATTAATTGCCTTAGACTTATGTCCAACTCTTAGCGACCCAACCCGGATAGGGTTTCCAAGGAGAAGCTGGTGACTTTGAACTGCTGACCTTGCCGCTCAAACCGACCTTGGGGTCCAGTGCATTGCCCCCTTTTTGGGTCCCCCTACCTCTATATTAAGAGGATAAAAGGAAAGAGAGAGTCCAACCTCTGGGAAGTTAATGCGGAGGCATAGAGCTCAGAAGGCCCTGACTCTGTTGTAAACCCCTGAGGTATGTGTCGGTCATGGTAACTCCATCTCCATCAAGTGAACTCTGTACGAATTAGACATCAAGGTGCCTAGCTGAACCTGGAGGTTGTTGGTGGCTGGGGTTTTCTGGCAGACAGATGGCCAGAAGGGTTAGTTCTAGCGATACCAGGTTTCCCCTTCTACAAGGCCTCAGAAAGACACTTCAATTGCGTGCCAGCCGTCCCCAGAATTCTGCATTCTCAGACCCACAGTGCTGGGTGGTGGAGCCGGAATGTTAAAAGGGGAAAAATGGCTTCCTAGGAAGGGAGACCACCCACCCCCTCCACTTCGGACAGCTGAGGGAGGCAAAGCTACCAGCTTCAGGGTCTCCCCGTTTGTAAAGAAAAATATGGTGTCTCCGAGGGCTCTAGACAATTTTGTGCTGACTCTATATACAAGCAACCCTGGCGTTGTGTATGCGTCCTCCAACCGGCAGGGACCACCTTGCCCAACCCTGTAAACCCAGAAAATGTGTGCCTTTCTTTTCCGGATTGTACAGCTGCGGAATTTTCGGGAGCGAGAGTTACCAAGGGAGCCTGGGTGTGCGCGCCCGGACGCGTGTCCCGCAGCGGGACCACGGCGTTGTCACAGCCTAGGTAGGACAAGGCAGTCCACGGCCAGATCCCGGGTCACATGAGGCGCCAGGACGGGTTTAATTGGCAGACTCGGATCTCCCTAGATTAAATCTCTTCACGGGTCAAGTGAAAGTTTTCCGTGAGAGGAGGCAGCTAAGGTTCCGAAGCCGGGTCTCTGCGCGCTGCTTTCCGGAGAGACCGCGGACCAGCGCGAACGCACTGTTTCTAGCTCCGGGGCAGGCAGGCCATGCATGGGGCGCTCCGCAAGATATGAGCCGTTCTCAGTGTGCGTCGTGGTAGATAGAAAAAGAACAGGCAGAAGGACATACACGCATCTGCCCTACCCATAGAAGACCATAGTCACGGGACATCCATAAAGATCCACGCCAGCCCAGGGAAGTTCCCGCGATGACGCCAAGAGCCACCGCCCCAGGGAGCGAGTGCGCGGGCAGCGCGCGGTCCCACCACTGGCCCCCCAGCCCCAGACTTCCCTGGCGGCCCTGCCTTTCCCCCCTCCATCTCCGCGCGTCTTCAATTTCATTCCTTTCCAAAGACTCTTGATAGATTGCCCGGGCCTTCCCAGCCGAGCCGTTCTGCGAAAGGAATCGGCTTTGGGGGTGGAAGAAGAGCGAGCCACGGTTCCCGGGCGTCCCCGCGCCAAGCGGAACCAGCAACCGGCGGGTGGGCAGGCTCAGCGGCGAGGTGGCGCCCCGCGGTCGGGAGGGGTCCAGTCAACGTCCCAAGGAGCTTACCTTCCGCAACCCTACCGGTGCTGAATTCCTTGAGTTTGTCCTTGTCGCTGTCCACGTGGTCTTTGAATAGATGTACCGGACAGTGACCGTTGCTGTCCGCTATGTCCTGAAGGCTGGATTCCGAACTGCCCAGCTCCCGAGAGCGCGCCAGTCCGCTCTCCAAAACTTCCCTGTAGGTAATCGAATCCTTTTTGCCGCCGCCACCGCCGCCTCCCATACCGCTTTCCTTGTTTTTCTGGTCAAAAGATTTGGAGACAAAAGCAGTTAGTTCCTCCATGGCAGCTGGGGGGGTGGGGGTGGGGGGCTGCAGGGTCCGCGGGGTGCGGCGGCACTGGCTGGGAGCCGGGCTGCGGTCCGTCCTCCACGGCGTAGAGGACGTTCGGCGCAGGGGCAGGTCCCTCCCGCTGTTTTTTATGCTTTTCAATTTGAGATCACACTATTTATATATACGTGGCTCCCTAACCCAACCCCCAGCGCTCCCTGTCCGCAGCAATTACGGCTGCGGACTCGGCAGCGGACGCACGCCGGGCGCTATCTCTCCCCCACCTTCAGGCCAGCAATTGGCTTCCTTTTCATTTCATCACTGCTTGGCACCCGCGCAACTTGGAGTGCAGAGGTAAACATCAGATTTTTGAAAAGAGGGAAAGAGAAAGCGAGCGCGCAAGAGCGCAGGCGCCGACGCCCGGGTTCAGGTATCTGTCAATGGGTTGCAGACGCAAAACTCGACGAGGACTTTATGGGTTGCAAGAAGGTCCTCCCTGGCCTGTCCAAAATGCTACCGCCCCGCTCTGAGAACCCACGCGTCTGCGCGCGCCAGTGCGCCCAAAGGAGTCCAAGGATCCAAGTTGGAGAATGCGGTTTGATGGCCGGATAGACCGAATCGGGGAGGTAGTGGAGCGCGCAGGGGTGACTGGGGGGCTGCTGCGGAACCGGGAAAGGCCTTGGAAGAAATCTGGCTAACAGCGCGCGGAGGGACAGCCGCCCTTCCCTCGGGAGAAGCCCATGAGGGAGCCACGAGAGCCGGTTCGTAAGCATCGGTCCTTCAGGCTCGCGCCAGACCTCGTCCGTGTCATCCTGGGTCTAAGATATTTCTAGAGGGGGAGGGCGGACTAGTCTCCTGTTTGGGGTTTTACCACGGTTGGCTTTCTGTTTCCCTCTCACCATTTCACCCGAGTGCTTGTGAGAAACCGCTGTTCCCCTGTCCCACGTGAAATTCATTTTCAGGTCTGGAAATCAAGCGTGTCTTTGCTCTCTGCAAAACTCCATCTGCAAATAAAGTTGACTTGACCCTATTATCTCTCTTTTCCTGTTACCTTTCCCCAGCTTCCCCTTTGAAGAGGTAACAAGACGCGCGCGCGCGCGCGCGCGTGTGTGTGTGTGTGTGTGGCGCGGTGCAGAGGCCTGGTGGTGATCCTTGGAAGAATTCGTTTTTTGCATTGTTGGGGACACGATTCCTCCTTAGAAATGTTTGTCAGCCCCGAGGGTCGGTTCCATCTTCCGTGTTTTGGCCCGAGGAGCCGGGACGGTTGTCTCCTTACACGGGAGAGACAACGATGTCTCCAGATTCACCGGGACTTCTGCGTTCGCTCCTTCCTCCCGTCTCTTTCTTCATCCTGACTCCAAGTGTTCACATTTTCTTTCATTTCGTCCATCCACCCCTCCCCCTCATCTGTTATTTTTCTCTGCCCGCCCACCCTTTCTATAAAGGATTCCATTGCCTCCTTTTTCCTCATCTCTTTCTCTCCTCCCTTCGCGCTCCTCTTTCTCGGGAGCCACGGCTCCTGTCCGCGCCGCCACACACGCAGGGCTGGGCAACCCCGAGCTTGTCCCTCTTCCGGACTGAAAACACGAAAGGCGAAGAAGCAGCCCTCAATTTAACAAACCGGGTTTTGTCACCAACGCTTTGTAATCAAAGTCGGGGCGTACGGCTACCACACGGAATTACAAATAGCCCCTGATGTACGAGAGCGCCTTGAGGGTTGGTGGGGGTGGGGAAGGGGACGCTGACAGCCGGGAGTGGACCGTCAGCGCCTGACTGAGCCCCTCCCCACACCCAGACGCGGACTCCTCCGAAACAGACTGAAGACCAGACGGAGGACTGAACGCGAGAGAGCCAGCCGAGAATGCTGGTCGGAGGAACACAGTAAAAAGATGGAGAAGACAGAGAGAAAGTAATGGGGGGGGGGGTGTGTGGGGGGGAGTTAGAACGAGAACTAGAGACAGGGAGAGTCAGAGACGCAGAGGAGAGACACAAAGAGACAGGGAACATTCAGACTGCAGATATAATTCTGGAGGAAGGAGCTCCAACTTTTGGGGGTGTTCAGAGTGTGGAAACTCATTTCCTGGAACTCCCTTAAAGCTGTCTTTTTTATTTTCTTCATCCCTGCTGACCCCTCCTCCACTTGGCCTCCCAAGGACCCTGGCAGTGTGTGTGTGTGTGTGTGGGGGGGGTAGTGGTGTAGAACTTCTTCTCCAAACCATTCTCGGCTCTCCCCCGCATTACCCAGACGGCCTTCCCTGAGGTCAGTCTCCCATCTGGACCCTGCAGGCTCAGATTGGGTCCAGGCCTCGGGCGTTCAGCCCAGACCCCTGGGACGGTGTGTGGCCGGGCTCTGTAGGGGGGTAGGGGAGGGTGGCGCCCCTGAGGGGACACCAGGTTAAATCTGAATGACCTGAATGAAGTCTGGATTAAAGTTAACTCCCCCACCGCAAACACGCTCCGCATGCTGCCTTTGTAATTTTGATTTTTAAACACCCCACACCCTAAATGTCACAGTGCCTTGCAAGATGTGGCCTTTTGCTTCCTCAGAGTTTCTTGCTAAAATGAGACCATCTTTTCTAAAATCAAACTTTTCCCTGGACCAACTCGTCCAACCTGTGGAGACCCCCACTGTGGAGACCCCCACTGAGGACCCTGAACGCCCTTCACACCCCTGAAGTTTCTCCATGAATGCATACACTTGACCTCTTACATTCTACTTTAAAGGCAGGACCAGAAAGTGTCTAATATTCTTGCTACCCTTAATATTTCAGAGCTCTAATGAAACTTTTTAACACAAATTTGGGTTAATTCAAGTTGCTGCCCAAGGTTGCTAGGTACAGTTCATGAAATGTTGCCTTTACGGCGCAGCAAAGGAGGTTGGAGCTGAATCGGTGATCTGCCACTTGGTGCAGGGGCGATGCATAAGGGGTGTTTGTTTGCCCTGGGGGGGGCGGCTCACTAAACAAAGTCCAGAGGACTGGGGAGTGGAGGGTGTGTGGGAACAGACTTTCAAAATCTCAACTTGAGAGAGAAAATAGATGTTTTCATGACTTGTCTGCGTTTTGCAGTCCATATTAATAATAAAAAAAAAAAATCAGGTTTCTGAAAAGTTGGTGAATAGAAATGAAAGCAGATATCCCGACTAAAAATAACAGAAGCAAAAAGAAAGAAGTAGGGTTTCATGTATGTGTGTTTGGGTATGGGGAGTAAAGAAGGACTTTGGAAAGTTTGCTGAAAGAAAAAGAAAGTTTCAGAGTCTGTTTTACCACGTTTCAGTGGGAAAAGGCCTTTGCGTGTGGGGGCACCGGTGAGCGGTACCGGTTCCTTGGACACAGAGCATGGACCCTGGCTGGTCCAGTCATGGACATCTGACCTTCCTACCCTGTCCCACCCCCTTCATTTCCCAAATCGGAAAAGACACGTAAACAAAATGAGACTTAACGAAATAAAAACCTTGAAATCTAGACGAAGGGTGGGCCTCCCACAAGTATTAGAAGGGTCATTTTAAATCAACCCTACCACACAGAGGAACCGGCTTGTTTGTGACTGTCTCAGGGTCCGCGGCCCTGTCCACACCAGCCCCCAAGTCCTGAGCACCAAGCGAGTTCCAGACGGAGGCTCTGGTCCAGCCGGCTTTGAGCGCACGCTGGGAGGCAGTCTCTCCCCTTTAGTGGACTCTCCTCCAGAGCGAACAACCCATGCTATGGGTGAGACTGGACCTGGGTAGCCCCATTAGGGAGGTGCAGATCCCACCCAGTCCAAAAGCTCCCTCTGGATCTAGGGCATCGTAGAGACATTTGGAGATCTGCGCTCCTCCACACCCCAAACTCTGTCTCAGCGTGGGACCTTCACTCCAGCTCAGGGTGCATGCAGCCAGATACATAGCTGCCAAGAGCAAACAGCTTAAAAGCTGTCTCTGGTTAGGAACTAAAGGAAATGTCTTAGACCCACCCCTGTCAGGGTGCTGGTTGGACCCCCTTCCCGACTGCAGAACCCAAATGGCCCACAAGATCCTTTAGGTGTTCCATTCCTTCTGGGACTGACCATGAAGTCTTGTATGCCCACCCGGGCCTTTTCAGGACAGCTGACGCCTCACACAGCACAGGACCCCCACCTCCTGGTCTTGCAGGGTGGGACCCAGAGACCACAGGATCTGAGCAACAGACCCACCCTATAATAGTTTATAAAAGGATTGGGCTTTGTGGAGCTGAATGAGGTACATTTTAATAAATGGACACCCACGATTCCTAGTTATTTTTATTTTAAATAATGCAAGAGAAAATGAGACAAATCATATTCACATAAGGAACGTTTTGTTTCTGAAGTTCCTAAAATGAATGGCTTGAGGTTTTTCAGTGTTGGCCCTCTGAAACTTCAGAAACACCCGTGATTGCTATAAAAATCCTGACCATGTGATTTCCATCGGACAACTTTCTCCTCAGTAATTTGAAAGACACTTTCTATTAATAATAGGAAAGGCGGAGGTATTGATAGGCTTGGCCTCAAAGAACAAACCGTTTTAAACAATGAGCCACTCCCAGTACATGAAATATTTATCAGTATTGATCGAAGGTCTAGGATTTCCGCAGACGTCTTAGACATTTCATAGAGGGGGTTTCTCTTCATCCCCCTCCCCCGTCCCTTATCCACCCCCATTTTAAATTTAGAAAACCTGCATTTGTGCGTCCTAGATCAGTGTTTATCGATTGACGCTAGCGCTGAGTCTTAGGGACACGAGGCTTAATAGATTTTCATTAATATGGGCTTTGCTAATCCAACCCTAAATGGAAGCAATTGACCGTGTCCATACAAGGCACGTCTATAATATTCATACAGGGATAGGAAGTTTGCCTGCTCAGAACTCTCTCCAGGGTGGGCCTTCCTGAAAATGTGGGGTTTTTCATTTTTGTAGGGTTCCCCCCCCCATTTCCTTTCGTTTTTGAGGCAAGTCTCAGAATTTATTAGTAGAGGGTATGTGTGTGGGGGTGGAAGTGGGGGGGGGGTCACTAAAATAACCCACAAAGACATAATGTCTTTTTAACAATGCATTTTGTCTATGTTCCTGGAGACAGACGGTTTCAGTGGAATACTGTTCTACCCGCCCCCCCACCCCCACCCCGACTGTATACTTTGCAACATATGGTGGAAATTAAAACTCTTTTCTTTCAGGTTTAATCACAGGACCTTTGCTTTATGCTTTATGGAAGAAAAACATTATTATTTTATTTACGAAGGCGTCGTAAGGAGGCGGGGTTCTAGGGAGGGCCCGTTAAACAAACTGCCCAGAGACCTCTCTTCCTCCCTGAATATATTAAGCGCTTGCAGCAAGCCGTTTCTGCGACAATTAATGACGGGAAAAATAAATCCTACCGTGGTGTTTTGAATTCGTTCCCATTTTTAACATAGGCTCGGCGAGTTCGGACTTTTGGAGGCCCCGCGTCCCAGCTCGGGGCTCGCGTTCAGTCTGCCCACGGCCTTCTGTGAGTGTGGAAAGAGAACCGGAACCAAACCAGGCTAAACATGGATCTGATTTCAAAATACAAGTGAAAGTACGGGATTCGAGGTACGTCCACAACAAGTCCAACGATTCTTGGTCCCTCGGACCGGAATTCTCCGCAGACAGTGGTTTTTACGAATGAATTCGTTGGATTTAGTCCACGGTTGTCTCTCTTTCTTCTTTCTCTCTCTCTCTTTCTTTCCTTTTTCCGTTCCTTCTTTATTTTTTATACCCCTACCTTCCTCTTTTCTTCCTTATTCTCTACCTCCCCCCTTCCTCACAGCTCAGGCTCGGTTAGCGTCCCTGGCGTCTTGATGGGGCCGGAGGAGGCAGTGTGCGCATCTGCTCGCTGGCAGCGCCCGCAGACAAGTCCACCCGCAAGGCCGAGCCCATCTGTCCAGTTTGCCTGGGATCAACAAGCCTCGTTCAACCCTGGCTCCAAGGACGTCTCTGGGTTCTTATGTTGCGAGCTGGGGAGGGGGGACCTGGCCGCCAAGAAGCATCTGCTCTTTCAGACCCAGTTCCCTTTTCAGGATCAACTTTAAACACTAGGTGTTTAGACAAATGTTCAGTCCACAAACTTCAGTCCTCTAGCAGGCAGTAATTAATTCATAGGCCAATTTGTAGTGGCTTAACAAATGCCCTCCCAACCCACATCTGCTTTGTCAGGGGAGGGGGGGAATGCCCAGAAACCGAACCCCTGCAGGGAGGACGACCCCCGGGGATCAGGCAGGGAAGAACTTGGGGAAGGGGGGCCACACGCATGCAAGCACTCACGCACTTAGGGCTCTCCTAAGCTTTGGAAGAAGGGGAAGGTGAGAGGGAGGGAATCTCGTGTCTGTCCTGAAAAGCCTGGGTTCCTTTATCGTCCAGAGATGAAGGCCTAAGAAGGTCACCAGTGTGTGTACCATCTCAGCTGCGCCCCCTAACCCGCAAGGTCCAGAAGCCAGACCAGCTATCCGGGTCAAACGGGGACCACCCACATGTCCCTCATCCCCTTTTCACTATTAGGTACTGTAGGGCTGGACATTCATCTGGGCTTTGGAGTGGACTTGTTCTCATCCTTTGGTGGTGGGGGTGGGGGTGGGACTAGGGGAGACTTTCACCCCACCCCACTAATAAGCCACTCAGGTGACTGCCAGAGGCTGCCTGGCGGGGGCTCTCACCCGCCATCCCAGGTCACTAGAGAAGGGAGGGCAGAGAATGGGGTGGCCTGAGGCAGGAGGGGCAGAGATTTCGGGGCGCGATGCTAATTGGGGAGATGAGGCTCAGACCTCGCCCGGGTGCTAGGAAGGCCTGCAAGCGAGGGGAGGGACGTGGACCATTCCGCCGCAGGCCTTTCCCCCAAGCACGGCCTCCTAACCTGAGGCACAGCTTGAAGCAAGGGAGCTGAGTTCAACCTGCTGCCCACCTAGGCGCTCGGCTCCTCCTCCCTGTCCCCCTCCTCGGGCAGGTCTGGCATGGAGAGGAGTGGAGGGGAGAAGGACAGAGAGAGGATCCACCCTGGGCGGGCCTGGACAGAGGAGGAGGAGGTAGCTGGGAAACTTACAACCCGTAGTGTCCAGCGCCCACGGACCGCAGTCTGGCCCGGGTGTGCACATATCGCCTGGACCCCTGGACCCGGCAGATGGGGGTCCTACAGCCCGTGGTAACTGCTTGCATTCTTACCCGGGGAGACTGATACGCTTCTGGAATTCACTGGTACATTCCTGGATTCTTGTATCCATTCACCTGTGCGCCCCAAATGCAGGTCCAGACAGGAGCCAACACCTCCAGGAGCTGACACAGACATGCTTGAATCCACTCCTTCTTGAAGTCCTCCCAAACCCCAAATTGAACCCCCCTACCCTCCACCCCCAGCTTTGCACTGCATTCTGATTCTAAGCAGACAGCACAGCTTTTTTACCTCTTGGAGTAGCTGGTAGATTAGAACCCCCGAACTTGTGGCTGGCATCCCAATGCCTAGCCCCACTACACAACCTGGGCTCCCTGGGTAGCGCAAACAGTTCAGCACTGGATAATTAGCCCAAAGTTTGCAGGTTGTGGCTTGGAATCCACACAGAAGTGCCTTGGAAGAAAAGCCTGGCCATTTGCCTTGAAAATTCCTGTCACATATGGAATTGTCCCAAGTCAGAAGCCATGATGATAACTCCCAGGAACTGTTCTCAGCTGAGGAAGGGACATTCTTAGCGCTGAGGGAGGGGTAGGGAGGGGGGAAGAGAAATACCTGTTTGGTGGCCAATCTTGATTTTGAGAAAAGAACCAGGTTACCCAGCATGCTGCATGCAGACCCCTCACACAGCACTGGTTCTTGATTCTGAAATAATTTGTAGGACCCCAGGAAATTCATTACGAGCACTTTTGCATGATGGGGCTTCAAAAAGTTCATGAAACAGGTGGAATTAACAGATAAGGGAATTCTCCTGCAAACCTTTGAAGCCCCTCATTTACCTATACACAACCTCATCTCTGTCTTTAACATCTACACCCTAATATAGAGCTCATCTGTCTGTCCAAGTAGGTCAGCATTGAGCATACTGAGATAAAAGAGGTAAATTATCCACACTACCTACCTACATCACACTGAGGAAGACAGATAACAAACAGACATCTAAATAAGAAATACATATAATTTTACGTTGTTGCTGTTGCTAAGTGTCAAATCAGTTTGGACTCACAATGACCTTCTCTAGGTTTCTCAGGAACGGCTGGTGAGCTTGAACCTCTGACCTTGAAGTCTAGCGCATTAACCCAAAGTGCCTGGTCTGGTCATGAGAGAAAGGTGAGGCAAAGATTTACAGCCTTGGAAACAACCCTAGACAGCATCATTATGAGTTGGAACCAACCTGAAGGCACTTAACAACAACAAATACATTGAAAGTTTCAGATAGTAGGCAGGTGGGATCAAACTGGATCTGGGTCACAGTGGCCCCACACACAACAGAACAAACTGCTGTCTGTCCAGTTTTGCACCGGCCTCATGAAAATTGCGTTATTTTAGTCCATTGAGGTCATTACTGGGTAGATTCATATCACGGAGGGGCTCCCCAATTCTCTTTCACCCTCTACTTTACCAACGATGATATCCCGTCCTTTGGTGCAGTCCTTATTGAAGGCACGTCCAAAGTAAGTGCACCCAAGTCTTGCCATCTTTGCTTCTCAGGAATACCATGGTCTTATTCATCCTGAGAAAGATCTCGCTGTCCTTCTGAAAGTCCACATCATGGTCAACATCCTTTGTCAACACCTTGTGGGGAACTGATTACAAAGAGCTAACACGCAAGACGACCTTTTGAGCAGAATCTTGAAGTTGGACGATCAAGTGAGGAGAAGATGTTGGGAAGAGATTTTCCAAGGATATACCACAAGGACCCCAGTAGCAGAGTGGAATGAATCTGTCACGTGATATATATAACTGCTATGACCAATCAGACAAGGGACAGACTCATGTGGGCTCTGGATTTTATGTAACACAAAGAAAAGCCAGGTGGAAGATAGCAGGTGAGGAGGTCAGCAGGTCTGCCTGGAGTATTGGGAGACTGTTATGGGTGAATTGTGTTCCTCATAATATGAGTTGTAATCCTTTAACTCCTACCAGGGGGCTTCAGAAAGTTCATGGAAAAATCGCATTATGTCTCATTCCTTGTTTTCCAGGAACTTTCGGAAGCCCCCTCAAATGATCTGTGAATGGGATCCACTTTTGGGCTAGATTACTCTCAGGAGGTCTTGTCTGTGTAAGTGTGGCTTAGGCCAATCAGGTTTGAGATGTAAAAGGTGTCGATTAGGTCAGAGAAGCAAACAATCCTTGATGGGGGAAAAGATACCTCTCAGAAGAATTCGAGAGAAAATAAGGCAAGCGTTTTCTTCCAGATCTGACCATGCATGCTTTGTCCTGAGAACTGACTCTTTGAATTTGCACTCCCAGCCTCCTAAACCACATAAACAGCATCGTGATAAATGGAGAAAAGACTGAAGTTGTCGAAGATTTCGTTTTGCTTGTATCCACCATCAACACTTACAGAAGCAGCAGTCAAGAAATCAAATGACATGTTGCATTAGGCAAATCTGCTGCACGAGACCTCTTTGAAGTGTTTGCAAGCAAAGCTATCACATTTAGGACTAAGGCTTGCTTGATCCAAGCCATGGTATTTTCAGTGACTTCATATACGTGTGAAACTTCAAAAGTGAATAAGGAAGACAGTACAAGAATTGATCTATTGGAGTTATGGTGTTGGTGAATATTACAAGTACCATTTGTTATGTACCGTGGAGTCGGTTCCGAGTCATAGCAACCCTACACAGGGTTTCCGAGGCTGTAAATCTTTACGGGAGCAGAAAGTCTCATCTTTCTCCTGTGGAACAGCTGGTAGTTTTGAACTGCTGACCTTGAGGTTAGCAGACCAATTTGTAACCACTACGCTACCAGAAAAACAAACACATCTGTCCTGGAAGAAGTCCAACATTAGAAACCAGGATGCTGAGACTTTGTTTCTCATACTTCAGACATGTTATCAGGAGGGACCAGTCCCTGGAGAAGGATATCATACTTGATAAAGTAGAGGGTTGGAGAAAAAGAGGAAGACCTCCAGGGAGATGGATTGGCCAGGTGGCAGCAATAAAGGACCTAAATATGGCAACGATTGTGAGGTTGGCACAGGACTGGGAAGTGTTTCGTTCTGTTGTGTTTAAGGTATGAGTCATACAGAGAGATGCTATGACTTAGAACCAACTGAATGGCAATAAAGAGTAACAGACTCTGAGATGTCAAATAGACAGATAGTAACAGCATCTCAGAAAGAAATCCTAACTGCACATCAATTATAGTACTTGAAAATCATCAGCATCCAATCTCAGCATTTGAGACCACTGGAATGGCTAAGGGTGTTGTTAGGGACACTGTAGTCTGCCTCACTCGTACCAACTCCACGTATTATACAATGAAATGAAATGTAATCTTTACAGAAATGGATCACCAGGTTTTTGTTTTCATTTTACTTCTTCTACAGTTCCACTGAGTGATAACATTCTCTCTTATATTGAAGGCCACCAGAAAGTTACTTCAAAGATTTTAGTTTGTGACCACCTTGCATTTTTCCAACCTTCACCCCTTCCTGCACCCAACTTTTCAAAGGTCTTTTCTCAGATCCCCATTACGTGTTTCAGTGTGTCTTAAGTACCAGTAGGTTAGTACAATGATTTTTATCAAATTCACTTCAAAGCCTTGCTTTTCATCTCATCCAGTCCAGGAGACATAGATGCTGAGGAGAAGAGGAGTTTTTCTGGTAGCTTTTGAGAACCTTCAAGTTTAAGGAACACTTTCTCAGTTTTGTGGGCTTGCATACCCCTCAAGTAAAAAA
This sequence comes from Chrysochloris asiatica, assembly GCF_000296735.1. Taxonomy (NCBI): domain Eukaryota; kingdom Metazoa; phylum Chordata; class Mammalia; order Afrosoricida; family Chrysochloridae; genus Chrysochloris; species Chrysochloris asiatica. The sequence continues at coordinate 459,190 of NW_006408890.1, read as the reverse complement.
CTGACCTTCATTCTGCCCCTCAAATGAAAAAAAACTGACCTTAGTTCTGCAAGAGAGACCTTAGCAGGCTTTTCTGTAGCAGATTCTAGATTTCTTTCAATACCTTTTGTATTTTAATTGAATTTTAAAAGTCCAGGGTCTTCAGTAAGAAGAGTCATGGAGGCCAGAGCACATCTTATCAATGGAAGTGATTTCAGTGCTTATTTTGTGAATGAAATTCTGCCTCCAGTTTTTTCTTCTATGCCAGTGGACAACCATCCTCGTCTTAGGTTCTTAGGCAGAGAGACAGATGGAAAGACTCTGTTGACGGACACACCAAACATTCAGCCCTTCCTTCAATGTTGCCTCTGAAGTCATCATTCACATAAGGTGGGCTTCACAACCTCAGCCCTACTGATGATTGGGGTTACGTGATTCTTTGTGATGGGATCATCCTGTGAACTGTAGGCTGCTGAACAGGATCCAGGGTCATCACACACTAGGTACCAATAGGACTCACACCCCACTCCCCAAGTCTGGCAACTGAAGCTGCCTCCAGACTTTGAGAAGTGTCCTCTAGGGGCAGAATTAATCCAGGTGGTAAACCACTGGTGTGGGCAGATACATGATAGAGACAGATAGACAGACAGATATAGAAAGAGATAGCAGATGGATGGATGGATAGATGGAAGCATAGGTGAGTGGATGGATGAAATAGGCAGATAGGCAGATAGATAAATAGATGTGATAGGTAAACAGATATGATAGATATAGATAGATAGATAGATAGAGATGATAGATAGATAGAGATGATAGAGAGATGTGATAGAGAGATAGAAAGATAGAGACATAGTGATAGATATGATAAAGATGATAGATACATAGATACATAGATGTGACACATAAATAGATGTGATAGGTAGAGAGAGAAAGAGATGGATGGATGGATGGATAGACAGACAGATAAATAGGTCGATAGTTAGATAGATAGATAGATAGATAGATAGATAGATAGATAGATAGATAGATAGATAGATAGAATCTTTCGTGGAAGTCAGGGTTTCCTAACCTTAGCAGTACTAACATTTTGCATTTGGATAATTCTCTATGGTAGGGACCTTCCTGTGCACTGTTGGGTGTGAAGCAGCATCCCTGGTCTCCACCCCTAGATGCCAGTAGCTCCCTTACCCCCAGATGTGATGCCCGAAATGTCCGGTGGTGGTCGGGTGCCGTGGAGTTGGTTCCAACTCATAGCAATCCTGCATAGGGTTTCCGAGGCTGTAAATGTTTACATAGGGAGTAGAAAGCCTAATCTTTCTCCCATGGAACAGCTGGTAGTTTCAAACTACAGACCTTGAGATTAACAACTCAGCTCGTAACAACTATGCTAGCAGAGCTCCTTTGGCAAGTGTCTTCTGGGGATGGGCAAATTTGGCCCCAAATAAAGGTTGTTCTGTCAGATTACTTCTTTAATAACATAAACATGCTTAGTATTACGGTGATCATCCGTAGCAGTATTCATAATGTATTCATCACTTTCCCTGTATCTGGCAGGAAGCTAACCCCAAACCAAACCTGACCCTCCACGACAACCCTTGGGTATCAAGATAGAAGTGTACCCCATCGAGTTTTCTTGGCTGTCGTCTTTACGGAAGGAGGTTGCCACACCTTTCTTCTGCGGTACCACCGAGTGCTTTTGCAGTCATTCATCGTTCAGTTATCATTATTGATTCTGTTTCTCTACAGAATCCCAGCCAAGACAATCCCAGAACATCCAGTGTGTCACCTAGACCCCACGGTGCAGGTCTGAGGTAAACAGCTACAACATGGGAGGGTGTGGGTGGGGGGTGGGGGAGTGGGTAAACCTCATCTAAGGCATTTGAGAAACAACCCCACTGTTGTGTGCAGACAGCTGAAGTCCTCTGTCTCCTGCCTCCCCAAAGACCCTCTTATCCTCCCCCTCAATCTAGAAGTTCTTTTCTCCCTGCCCTCCGCCCCCAAGCTGAAAGCTTCTAAAACAATCCTTTCGGAGAGAGGATCTATTTTTGTTTACATGTGAGATTCTGTTTTAAAAAGCGCCACAGGCAGAAAATTGGGGCCCCGCATTTTGTACCTGGTGAATGACAAGACAAGGGAGCCGGCTTCGTTACAATGGATAATTGCTGTAATTTCTTCCCTTCATTCCGCGGCAAGGTGGCAGACATTCCGTTGTTCCTATTCCAACCCCATACACTTCCTGCACATCCAAAGTGACAACTGCCAGGTTCAGCAGCTGGAGACGTCTTGGAGATGTGATTGTCCTTCCTTCATCCCTCATCCACTTCGGGATGGCAGCGGGAAGGGCTTGCACAGCTGATGGTGAGGCCAATGTGTTTGGTCAAGTGGAGGGTCCGTGTAAATGCAGAAGACCCCCCCAGTGAGATGGACTGCTGACAAGGTGGCTATAGCAATGGGTTCGAACGTCTGTCTGTCTCTCTGTCAATCTATATATCTATCTCTGTATTTATCTATCTATCTATCTATCTATCTATCTATCTATCTATCTATCTATCTATCTATCAGTCATCTATTTATGTATCTATCTATCTATCTATCTATCTATCTATCTATCTATCTATCTATCTATCCATGTATCCATCCTATCTATCAATCTATCACATCTATCTATCTATCTATCTATCTATCTATCTATCTATCTATCTATCTATCTATCTATCTATGTATCAGTCATCTATCTATCTATCTATCTATCTATCTATCTATCCTATCTATCTATCTATCTATCTATCTATCTATCTATCTATCTATCTATCTATCTATCTATCTATCTATCTATTTAATCTATAATCTATCTATCACATCTATCACATCTATCAATCATCTATCTATTATCTATCCATTATCTATCTATGTATCTGTCATCTATCTATCTATCATCTATCTATCTATCCATCTATCCATCACATCTATCTATCTATCTATCTATCTATCTATCTATCTATCTATCTATCTATCTATCTATCTATCTATCTATTCTATCATCTATCTATCTATCTATCTAATCTATCTATCATCTATCTATCTATCACATCTATCTATCTATCACATCAATGTATCTATGTATCTATACATCTATCACATCTATCACATCTATCTATCTATCTATCTATCTATCTATCTATCTATCTATCTATCTATCTATCTATCTATAACATCTATTTACCTATCACATCTGTCTATCAGATAATTAGGCCTGTGAGGGTGTGGCAATTCCAAAGAACCTTCTCTTCAATTGTACGCAGACTCGGCATGACCTGAAGTCAACGTGATAAATTCTAACAACTGTGACAAACTTGGTATTGCTTTCGATTGATACCTTAAAAATAACTCTCTTTGTTTTTTCCCCCCAAAGGACTGAGTGCTGCTCCCATTAAGCCCAAAACAAACCCACCCCCAATTTCAGCCCACATCAGCCCCCACAGAACAGAGTAAAACCACCCCATAGGGTTTCACTAACTGTAAATGTTCACAAAACCTGACAGCTTCACCTTTCCCCAGAGGAGAGACTCATGGGTTTGAACTATCGAACTTTTAGTTAGAAGCTCAGCACTTAACCCAATGCACCACCAGAGCTCATTTCTACCATTATTGTTGCTAAATGTCATCCAGTGCGTTCCTACTCATAGCGATCCTGTATAGAGTATCTGAGGAGCGGCTAGTGGGTTTGAACCACTGATCTTGCAATTCAAACGACCTTGAGATCGAGTGCTTATCCTACGGCCCCACACCAGGAGTCCAAAATGGACACTATGATAGGTCAAAAATAGACAAACGTCATTTAAATTGCATAGTCAAGGCATTGGTACCCACATTAGTTGAATTAGGAAGGAGGTTTAAACACAGACCGGCTAGGCAAACTGTTCATAGTTTTTAATGAATCTACAAGATGAAACAGTGGGACTGTAGACGGTCCAGGCAAATTCGGGAGAACATTCACAAGGGGAAGGGACACAGGGGCTGGACCAGAGAACTCAAACCTCCTCAGGATTGTGAATATGGTTCCAGGCCGGACACTGTTCGCTCTGTGGGACATAAAGCTGTCGTCGAGTCAGAACCAACTCAACAGGTATCAACAAAAATGTCAGCAGCTATCTTTCTGCATAACTCAAACTTCCCCAGGTCCCCAGCCAAACCATGGTCTCAGAAAAGCTAAAACTGGGAAACAGCCACAGAGGAGAAGCCACCGATAAGAAAGTAGCATCCAATAAAACCAATATTGCAAATGATTTTGAGACCTGGACATCCGTGCCCACATAAGTCTTCCCAAGGAGCCCTCTTCTGAGGCAGAATTTCCCCCCCAAACCCAAAGCTGTGGTGTTATTTATGACTCAAGGTGCCCCCACCTGTGGCAGACTAGAACTCTGATCCATAGAGGCTTCAATGGCTGTTGTTTTCAGAAGTAGATAGCCAGGACTTTTTTCCGATGTTCCTTTCATTGGACTTTGTCCCACCATTTTTTCATAAGCAGGTGAGCATGTTAATCATTGGACTTAAAACAAAGTAGTTAATAAGCAGTTCAACCCCACAAGCAGCTTCATGGAAGAAACATGAGGCTTTCTGTTCCCTAAAACATTTGTAGTCTCAGGAACCCCACACAGGATTGCTAAGAGTCAGAGTCGACTCGATGGCTCTGGGCTTGTAACACATTGCCATCAAGCAGACAATTCTAAGACTCATGATACCCACACGGGCCACCACATACCTTCCACAGGGTTTTCAACAGATGCTTTGTTTTGTGTTTCTTTTCAGAAATACTTTGCCAGGCCTTTCTTCTGATGCACTTCTGGGTGGATTAGAACCTCTAGCATCTGGCCCACCATTTGCTGCTCCTGAGGGCACTAACAGAACTGCTGAGAAAAGATAGCATGTCTGAGTCTAGAGTACATTATGTCAGCAAGCCCAGAAGATTGTAGGGTCATTAGAAAGTTGCATCCTGGGCTCAATCGGGGAGCCCAGGATGAGAGCCAAGCAAAACCTTTTCCAGAGTCATAGAGATGAAAACTGGAAGAGCCAGGATTAGAGCAGAGGCTGAATATGACTTCTCAGCAGCACCCAAGAAGCTCTTTGCCGTGAAGTTGGTTCTGACTCGTAGCCACCCTGTAGGACGAACCAGAATTGTCACATACGGTCTCCAAGTCTGAAAATCTTTAGAGGAGCATAAACATCTCGTAATTCTTGTGCTCTCTCTCTCTCTTTTTTTTTTTTTTTAACATTTTTATTGTGACTTCAGTGATAGTTTACCTGGGAGAACATCAGCTTTACACTCATCCTATAGTATTTCGTTACATTGCAGTGACTACAATCCCCTCCGTGCATCATCATTCAACAGCATTTGCCTCCAGTCCCTCTGGGTTTTTTTTGGATGTACACCGAGGCACTCAGGAATATATAATAATTCAAACAACCAAAGGGTATATATACCCTGCAAGCCTGCTCCCCAGTCATCAGCACACAACCCTTCTCTCTCCTTGAGTCCACGGTCCCCTAGTCACTCCACCTTTCCACATCATCGTCTCTGCCTCCATCTCTGGCATTGCTGCTTCTCTTGGTAGGGTGCCACACTCCATTCTTCACCCTTAATGGTACCAGACACCTTCTCTCCTGGAGGACTCAGGAGGGGAGGAACCTCATAGTTCTCTTGCAAAGTGGCTGGTGGATTTGAACCCTGTTCCCCAACATGATGAGCTGGTCTGAATCGAGTCTCCATCATGCTTTTGTGGTTTGGTATGGATACTCTGAGATGACACTGTGATCCTGGTATTTCCTGAAGATAAGACTATTTATCACTGACAGCTGTTGTGCATACTCATCTGAAAGCATATTTCACACCCAAACCCACATCCTCAACACCAAACTTGATATGACTCTTTATAACATAAAGATATCAGTTAAAGGAAAAAAATAATCATAAAATGTTGCACATCCTTTTCAGTATGATGAAAAGCAAACAAACCTCAATTTTGTATTCTGAGAACTTAGACCATCAGCTTAGCGTCAGAATCACATTTCTACTTTCAAACAAATACCCCGAGAATCGCCCACTCACTTTCAGTTCCCGGGATTCTGGTCATTGGCATTTTTAAACTATTCCCTTTAGATAGTCTGAGTTATATTGTCTGCAAAATTACATGATATGCAAAGCAGTTTCAAAATGTCCATGGAAAAAGTCCACTACCCACTAATTCCATTTTTCCACAAAACTTTTTTGGGTTAGGTCCCAACTCATAGAGTCTTCGTGAGCACAGAATAAATACTGCCCAGTCCCCCCGACAACCTCACAATGGGTGTTACGTTTAAATGCAAACAGCTGTTGCCAATGTGCCAATCAATACCCTCAATATATGACACATGTGTCTTATCAAATTATATAACACATATCAATCTACAGAATATATACATATGGTTACAAATCAGGCTGTGAAACGCAAGGTCAGCAGTTCGAAACTACCAGCTGTTCTGCAGGAGAAAGATGAGGCTTTCTGATCCTGTAAAGATTTATAGCCTCGGAAACCCTGTACAGAGTCGCTATGAGTCAGAGCCGACTCCATGGCACATAACAACAGCAATATTACATTTGGCATACCACTAGAGGCTCTGTAGGATAAGCACTGGACTGCTAACCAGAAAGTCAGCTGTTCAAACCAACCAACCACTCTGTGGGACAAAGATAAGGCTTTCAGTTCCTGTAAAGATTTACAGCCTCAGAAGTCTTGTCTAGGGCCACTAGACATCACAACGGCCTCAACAGCACCTAAAAATAACAACAAAGCATTTGGCATGCTTCATTCGTCTGTGAGATTGCCGTACGTTGGTGATGTATGTGCTTGAGTGATGCTGGAAACGATTCTATTGGTGCTTCCAACAAGAACAGAGGGACCCACGGGGGACAAGTTTCAGCGGAACTTCCGGACTAGAGTCTAGAAAGAAGTGGTCATCTTTAGCAGGAGTAACCCCTGAGAACCTTACGAGTAGCAGGGAACACTGTCAGAATTAGAAGCTACCAGAAGATGAGCCCCTCAGGGTACAAGGCACTTCAAGACCTTCTTCCTCACACAAGGAAAATATTTTTGAAGACAATTAAATAACGTCGGACAGAAATTCAAGGCAGATTCAGAAGAGGATGTGGAACAAGGGATATCTTTGCTGATGTCAGGTGGACCTTAGCTGAAAGCAGAGAATACCAGACAGATGTGTACTGTTATTGTTCTGCCGTGACACTAAGATGGTTCCAACTCATAGCAGGCCTGAAGACGGTTTCCAAGGAGCGGCAGGTGCGTTTGAACCACCTACCTTGTGGTTAACAGTCCAGTCCTTATCCTACATTGCCACATACAAGGACCAAAAAGGTGGTTGCTTATGCTTTATTGACTATGCAAAGGCTTTCTGCTGTGTGGATCATGACAAGCTGTGGACAGCAGTACAGAGAATGTGTATTTCAGACATTTAACTCATGAGGAACCTGCACCTAGCCTAAGGGACTCATTGAAGCAGAATAAAGGGACATTGAATGGTTTCAAATCAGGAAGGCTTTGGGCCAGGGTTATATTCTTTCACCACACTTCTCAATCTGTATGCTAGACAGATAATCTGAGAAACTGGATTATTTAAAGAAGAACATAGCATCAGGATTGGAGGAAGACTCATTAACAACCTGTGATATGCAGATGGTACAACCTTGCTTGTTGGAAGCGAAGAGGACTAAAAGTACTTACTGATGATGATCAAGGACCACAGATTTCACTATGGATTGCACTTCAATGTAAAGAAAACAAAAATCCTCACAGCGGTCCAATAAGTAACATCATGATAAATGGAGAAAATATTGAAGTTGTCAAAAACTTCAGTTTGCTTGGATCAACCATCCACACTCATGGAAGTCGCAATTAAGAAACCAAATGCTGTATTGCGTTAGGCAAATCTGGTGCACAAGCTGTCTTTAAAGTTTTGAAGAGCAAAGTTTGAAGACTAAGGTGCCCCTGGCCCAAGCCATAGTATTTTCAATAACCTCATACGCATGTGAAAATTGGGCAATGAATAAGGAAGACTGTAAAAGAATTGATGCATTTGAACTACGGTGTTGAAGGAGAATATTGAAAGTACCATGGACTGCCAAATGAACAATCTGTGTTGAAAGAAATACAACCAGATTGCTTCTTAGAAGCCAGGATGTTGAGACTTCATCTGTCTTATTTCAGACATGTTATCAGGAAGGACCAGTCCTTGGAGAAAGACATCATGCTTGATAAAGTCGAGGGTGGGAGAAAAAGAAGAAGACAGCCAATGAGGTGGATTGGCACGGTGGCGGCAGCGATGGGATTGAGGATAACAAAGATGGTGAGGAAGGTGTAGGAACAGGCAGAGTTTCTTTGTATTGCTCACAGGGTCATTACGAGTTGGAACGCATGGCACCTAAGAACAACAGCCGCAACAACATACTTTATATATAATATAGAAATATACTACACATGTTTGTCGTTGGATGACCTAGAGTCAGTCCCAACTCTTTGCCTTTGAACGCTTTAAGGAGATCTTGGCAGCAGATTTACCCAACGCAATAGGCCGTTTGATTTCTTGACTGCTTCTTCCGTGAGTGTTGATGGTTGATCCAAGAAGAATGAAGTCCTTGACAACTTCAATCTTTTCTCTGTTGATAAGAATGTTGTTGTTTATTGGTCCAGTGGTGAGGATGTTTGTTTTCTTCACATTGAGATGTAATCCATGCAGAAGGACTTTGATCTTCATCTTGTCCCCATTCGCCATCTCACTGGGATAGAAAGAGTGTAAACCACTAAAGAATCATGAATGCTCCTTGGTTGTTGAAACCATTGTCCGGTCACTGCTAACCAAAACATGAAGGTTGGAGTCTATCCCTGAGTTGTCTCCAAAAAAAGACCTAATGTTCTTAAGTGCCATTGAGCCTGTTCCGACTCATAGTAATTCTGTATAGGGGTTCTGAAGAGCAACTGATGAGTCTGAATCACCAACATCGTGGTCCAAACTGACCTTGCGGTCTGGTGCTTACTCTAAAATTAGCTATTGAAAACCCTGGATAATTCATTCCTCTCTAGGGCAATACAAATAGGGCTACTGAAGACCAGCTCATTTTAAGAACCTTCAGGTGGTGCAAAGAGCGAAGCAGTTACTGATTGAAACCTTAGGTGTTTGAGTCTAGTCAGAGATGATGTAGAAGAACTTTCTGGTGGTCTACTACTGAAAAACCATCCACTGAGAACCCTGTGGGGCACAGTTCTCCTCTGACACACATGGGGACACCATGAGTGGGATATACTTATGGAAAATCACCCACTGAGAACCCTGTGGGGCACAGTTCTACTCTGACACACACGGGGCACCATGAGTGGGATCTACTTATGGAAAATCATCCACTGAGAACCCTGTGGGGCACAGTTCTCCTCTGACACACATGGGGCACCATGAGTGGGATCTACTTATGAAAAATCATCCACTGAGAACCCTGTGGGCACAGTTCTACTCTGACACACACGGGGCACCATGAGTGGGATCTACTTATGAAAAATCATGCACTGAGAACCATGTGGGGCACAGTTCTACTCTGATACACACGGGAACACCATGAGTGGGATCTAATTATGAAAAATCATTCACTGAGAACCCTGTGGGGCACAGTTCTCCTCTGACACGCACGGGGCAACATGAGTGGGATCTACTTATGAAAAATCATCCACTGAGAACCCTGTGAGCCCAGTTCTACTCTGACACACACAGGGCACTATGAGTGGGATCTACTTAAGAAAAATCATCCACTGAGAACCCTGTGAGCACAGTTCTGCTCTGACACACACGGGAACACCATGAGTGGAATCTACTTATGAAAAATTATCCACTGAAAACTCTGGAGCACAGTTCTACTCTGATACACGGGATCATAACAACTGTTTTTTGTGGTGGTTGGTTAGGTCCTGGATGTAAGAGGCACATTTAAGAGTGTCCAGCTCTGGTTCCATGTCCACATGGTCTAAACAAGCTGCGGCTACATTCTCTGTGTGTCCAGCTGAACATATGCTTGTGGAGAGAATCAAGAGGGTGTATGAGGGCAATGGATCTCCCCCCCCCCAAAAAAAAAAGAAGTGCAAAGAACCAGCATCAAACTCCAACACACACGAAAACCTGCCATCTGGGCAGCTCCCAAAAGACAGGAGCCCTCCTACAAGCAAGGAAGAGCAAGCTTCGAAGAAGTTCAACGCTTGTAGTCACAGCTGACTTTTTAATTTAGTTAAATTTAACTGTTGGGAAAGCTCTGGGGCAAAATATTGTAAATGAGACAAAAATAGGATCGATGCTTAATTTGTCATTTCCATCGGATACATGCCCGGATTCCTTTCGGCGTCTGAAACATCTGTAAAGTTTAAAATCCATTTGTGTTAAGCTGAGTTCATAGGCTATCTGGGATGACACCATGAACAATTGAGGGGTGATGGATGGGAGGGGAAGAGACATAGAATCAACGAGGTACCCTCCTCACCCTGTTGTCTTTTTGTTTCTGAGGATCTCTATCTGACAGTTGGAGAATTAAGCTAATGATGCCTTGGAAATAATGTGTAGTATATTTAAATAACCAGAACAATGTGCTGAACCTCAGCCAATACCCATTTACCAAAATTAAAGGAGGTGAGGAATCAAACGTCTCCAGGTGAGGGGTCTGGAACTGAAGACTCACCCATGATCTTTTCTGGGGAAACAGAACTTGAGTGAGAAGTTGAATGGTCGTATGTTTGATGGGCTCACTGAAGGCTAAGGGTGAGCTGGGAATTTATCCTGTTCTCTCTTATCCCTTGGTATTCCTTGGGGTTTTCCTTAGATAAAAGAGGATGCAGTTGTTGGTTAAACAGGAAGGTGGACCTGTTCTGGTAGTGAAAGGAAAGTGATTTTGTCGTCTTGCTCTCATTTTCTTATTCTGGAAAAAGTAAGATGGTGTAGGGCTGTGATTTGGGTAGTTACCTGACTAGAGAGTGTTGAGGATTCCTGATAGTCACTAACAATCAGAATTAACTCAGTGACAGTGGGTGGTGGGTGGTTGTGTTTGGGGAAAACCCAGGTACTCAAACATCAGCTGCTCAAACCCACCAGTAGTTCCGAGGGAGAAAGAAGAGGCTGTTGGCGTTTGTATAAATTTATACTCTGAGAAACCTTATGAGTCAAATGGACTTGAAAAGAATGAGTGGATGGATCTTGAGAAGAGTCTACTGTGGAATAAGGTGAATCTAATTTTCAATGACAAAGGTCTTTGTGCGACACAGAGGGGTTTGAAAATAGGCATGAAAGCATGAGGAAGACCCTCAGTTAAGGGAGGCAGAGATTACAGAGATAGGGATACAAGTCATCGAAGGGATACCAAAGGTCACCAGCCACCACCAGAAGCCAGGTATGGATTCTCCCTCAGAGTTTCCAGAAGGAACCAAACCTGCTGACATCATTTCTGACTGTTGTCCCCAGATGTGTCAGAGTAGAACTGTGCCCACAGGGTTCTCAGTGGATGATTTTTCATAAATAGATCCCACTCATGGTGCCCTGTGTGTGTCAGAGTAGAACTGTGCCCCACAGGGTTCTCAGTGGATGAGTTTTCATAAGTAGATGCCACTCATGGTGTCCCCATGTGTGTTAGAGTAGAACTGTGCCCACAGGGTTCTCAGTGGATGATTTTTCATAAGTATATTCCACTCATGGTGCCCCGTGTGTGTCAGAGTAGAACTGAACAATGCAGGATTGTTGGACTTGAGTCTTGCCTTGTCGGTTCTGACTCACAACAGAAGGAAAGACTACCGTCCTTCACTGTGCTCACAGTCGTCATATTTGAGTAGGATTATTCCTGTTGTTGTTTAGTGCCATCAAGTCAGTTCCAACTCCTAACAGCCTTGTATAATAGGGTTTTTGTGGAGCGCCTAGTGGGTTTGAACCGCCAACCTTGAGGTTAGCAACCCAAAGCTGAAGCTACAGCTCCATGCTAGGACTCAGTCTAGTTGGATTAGAAAAAGTTACATTAATGTCTCCTAATTTTGGTTGTATATCAAGTCAATCTCTTATTTTTACTCCATTCTTTTAAAAGATTTCTTGATACGTTGGTCTTTGTCGCTATTGAATAGATTTGTTGAGATACAATCCACATATGGGACGATTCATCCACTTCCAGTGTGCGAACTAACTGATGGATTCTTGCTGACTCAGAGAGTTGGATACCCATCAAATTCTCCCATTCAGGACATTTTCATCATCCTCAGAAAGAAACCTTGTACCCTGTATGTAACTGTGCCCACACCACCCCCAGCCCCCGTAGCAACCACTTACCCACTTTCTGTACCTATTAATTTACCTGCTCCGGACATCCCATGGAAATGGAATCCTAGAATGTTTGCCCTTCTTTCTACCTTTTAATTTAGGAGAATACAGAAATCTTTTAGGCATTAAGGTAAGTGCTCCAGTGAAGGAAAGCTGGCCTTATTCTATCATATCCAACAACGCTTTTCCTATCAATTAAAAAAAAAAAAAAAAAGGCAGAATTGCCCAAGATGCGTGGTTCACCTTCTGCCCTGGGGGTAATTGGACCGACTCGCTCAGACCCACACACTTTCCCATAGTCCAGGGACAGGACACCTGGATTTTTAATGACATTCTTCTCAGCGCCGAGAGCCCTTTTTGTTTCATTATTTTACTTCTTCTGAATATTTGCGGTAGCACAAATTGTAAGAAACACATCCTTCACCCTTAAAAAAAAAGAGAGAGAGAGAAATAGAGAGACTGATTCTTGTCAGGGGTCCTTGAAAGCCAAGCGTCTCTTGTCTCCTTCTCTGCGAGGTGACAGTTGGACTCTTCAGACAGCCTGGTATTTATCCTGATCAGGGCTCTCTCTTGGGACTTGCATTCTGTAGGGCTAGATGAGTTTACAATTCCCATCAAGTCTCTGAGGGCAGGCAGCCCTTCCCTGGGAATGCCAAGTCCAGGGAGGGTTGCTAACGATGTTTTTGTTCTGCATGTGGGTCATTCTGAACCCTGAAGGTGGGCTCACGGGACGTCCGGGAGGAACAAACGTTCAGTGGGGCTGTGGTCGTTCCCCCGCCCAAAGGGGGTAAGTTTTAACAACTGACGCTTCTATGTGGTTCTCTTAGAAGACAATTAAATGAAATCACTTGGAAACAGGATTCTGAGAGGAACTTGGTGTCTCATTTCTTCTCTAAAGAAACTCAACAACCTTGTTGTATTCACCCCAAAGTGCCAAAGACACGTTCCAACGAAAACCATCCTCCACCTGCAGCAAAGCAAAGTAAAACAGTCATACAGAAATCAGAGTACAACTGTATTCCGCAGGGCTTCTCAGTGGCTGCTTTATCTGAAGGAGTTGGCCAGGCATTTCTTCCTAGGTGCCACTGGGTAGACTTGAGCCCCCAAGCTTTCTCGATGCAGCTGGATGCATTCGCTGTGCGCACCCCATTTTCAGGAAGACCTGGCGATTCCATGGTACACAATCAGGGGCACCCTTCTTTATATACACACATCAGGTGTGGATTTTTCTGTATTTCAAGGGCCATCCGCCCTGAATGCAAACGATACCCTTTAGCATGGAATTCTTTTAGGGTCTATTTCTCTGGGATCAAATTGTCAATGGTGACTCAGAAGGTTCTAGAGCAAACTTAGAGGGCAGTGATGTTATTGTGTTCGTGGGGGCAGTAAAAATGTTTGTGCCCCTCAAAGAACATCACAGACAAATTGTTGAATTGGTGTATGCTCTTTGGTGTGTTCCTCGGCAACAACACATATGATAAAATAAGCAAACACATGCGTTCATGGGTGCTACGATGGGATATTACATTGATTCCTCTGAGGTTTTGCTCAATGGTAATAGTGGGGAAATATTTACAGCTTGGGGTGGATGGCCCAGTTAGCAAAGCAAGCACAGGTTTGCCTGCATCCACTTTCTAATGCACAGTGGACAACTTCTAAGATGAGATGAGATAGAAAAAGAAACGTGGATCTGTCCACTACTACAGATCAGTAAATCCACTCAATCTTCCTGTGACTGCATTCTCCATGCCTGCCAGGGATTGTGGGTGTGAGAGAGGCTTTGATTTGCTTTGCCTTGGACCTGTGTCCCAAACCACATTTCTGGGGGTCAAAATAGTTGTTTTTGTTAAGCACTGTCGAGTAGGTTCCGACCCATAGCGACCCTGTACAGGGTTTCCGAGGCTGTAAATCTTTACGGGAGCAGAAAGCCTCCTCTTTCTCCCGCGGATCAGCTGATAGTTTGAAACTTACAGCAAGGATGCTATATGGTGCCTTTTTCTACAAGGATAAGTATCAAGGAAGGTTTGTTATATAGGAATAGGAATTGTACAAAGTTTAACGTACAAGCTAACACCGCAGTGTGGAGATTACGGTCACTGTGCGTACCTACCCCTCAAGGGCACAAACCTAAACACACATCCACAAAAACCACACCACAAGTCGCATTGTGTGGAGATCAAAGCCAGCTGCTGCCAAGAAGACGTTTTGTACAATATTGTAGCGATGCTAGGTCTTCATTGTGTTTCCCTCCCAAACGGCGGTGCATTTGAACCTGGACTGTTTATTGGGGAGTCACCTCCGAGGAAAATGAAATCAACCCACATCACTCTTGTTTGTTCTTGTTGGGAGCTGGCCAACTCCCACTAACAGCAACCCCATAACGATGAAAGAAGATGCTTCCCGTTCCTGCATCATCCCGTGATCTCACTGGGATGATCCCTTGGGTGTCTGTGGGCTGATTCACAGAAGTAGATGGCCAAGTCTTACTTCCTAGTCTTTCTTAGTCTAGAAGCTTAACGTCTCAGTGACACACAAGACACACTCCTCACAAGGAGCAATAGCCGGGAAACAAATTTGGATTTCCATCTTTTAAGGCAACAAGTCTGCAACTGATCCATCATATCATTCTTAGCAAAGACAAAACGTCCCAACGCACTTTGGCCTGTGGTCTTTGGTCTATACTTTAGGGTTCTCTTGGGGAAAAAGTCACAGAAAGTCAATTAACCCGTAGTACCTATAATCTGTTAGAAACGTGGTTGATGTAGTCACGAGACTATTTATGAACCGGTACACACATCATTTGTCATCAGTAACACCTATATCTTCTCCCTCAACTGAAGAGTCGTTATAAGTGCTGGCTCGTCGGTTCTGACTCATAGAGGCATGAGGCGAGGTATGAGGTTTCCAACATGGTAAATCTTTGCAGGAACAGAAAGCTTCATCTTTCTCCTTAGAGAGTCTGACAGGCTCAAACTGCCAACCTTGTGATTCACAGTCCAGTGCTTATCCTACAGAGCCACCGCATCCCCACCCAGTGAGGAGCTGAACTACTGAAATCATCTTCAAACGCCATGGAGTCAACGCTGACTCACTGCGCCCCCATGTGCCCAGGCAGAGAATTGCACTCCATGAGGTTTTCAACTGCTGAGTTTCCAGCCGCAGATCACCAGGCCTGGCTTCTGTCGTGCTGCTAGGTGGGTGGGTTCAGACGGCCAGGGTTCCACTTGGTGGCTCCTGTTTTTAGTTGCTTTGGAGTTGTTTCTCATGTTCGGCGCCCCCACGCACACCACAGTGGATTTTCAATGGCTGAGTTTTCAGGTGTAGACCACCAGGACTTTCTTCTGAAGCACCAGTGGGTGTTCTGAGCAGCAAACTTCTGGAGAACATTGGAGCCCTGGGGATTCTTGTAAGAATAGCTATTGGTGAGGGCAGGGTACAGGTAGAGCATGCGCTGAACACACAATTTGTCTGAGAGAATCAATGCAGCCGATAGCCTCACAAACAACAAAGTTTCCACAGTGGGCCGAACAGCAGTACCAAGTCTGGAGAGGGGACTCTGTCCTGGGTCGCTGAGATAGT
Organism: Chrysochloris asiatica; assembly: GCF_000296735.1. Taxonomy (NCBI): domain Eukaryota; kingdom Metazoa; phylum Chordata; class Mammalia; order Afrosoricida; family Chrysochloridae; genus Chrysochloris; species Chrysochloris asiatica. Next base: position 443,257 of record NW_006408890.1, on the reverse strand, counting down.
GTGAGGTGGGGGGGGCACTTCCCCCCATAGCCCCCACCTCCAATTGCACATGTCACTTTGTAGAAGACTTTGCAATCTCCTAAGCTATCATTTAAAACTATCTCCATTTGGGGACCAATGATAAAGCACATAATCCTTGTGCATGTGTGTGTATGTGTGTGTGTGTTGGGGGGGGCCTTGGGAGTTGAAAAAAACAAGGGTCAAAATTACCTGTCATACATCACTGTCGCAAGTAAGAGGTATGGGTAACAAATTTCACATGTGTCAGGCAGGGTTCTGCCCCCGGCAAACTCTTCAGGGGGGAGAGAGAGAAGGACAGACACACAGACAAAGAGAGAGAAAGAAAGACTGACAGACAGAGAGATGGGGAGGAGAGACAGACAGAGACATAGAGATAGAGAAACAGAGGCAAAGAGACAGAGATAGGGGAGGAGAGACACAGAGAGTAAGACAGAGACAAAAACAGAGACACAGAGAGAAAGATGGAAAGAAAGACAGAGAGATAGTGAGATAGAGCCAGAGACAAAGAGATATAAAGACTGAGAGATATAGAGAGAGAGACAGACACAGAGAGATATAGAGAGACAGATAGACTGACAGAGACAGGGAGAATCCTGAATGTTCGCAGCCAGCTCTCTGACCCTCTGCCCCAGACGCAGCGGGATGGTGTTAGCCCTCACTCCATGGAAGTTGTGGAAATCTGACACCTGGGGAAGAGGGTTGTCCTCTTGATATTTATTTCCCTAAAAAAGCACAAAAAACTCCATAAACCAAACACTGCCATCCAGTCAGTTCCAACCCCTTTGACGGTGAATAGGGTTTCTAAGACAGTAAACCTCATTTTTTGGGCCTCACCTTTTTGCTACACAGCGGCTGGTAGACTCGAACTGCCAACCTATTTGTTGAGTTTCTTTTCATCAGCCAAAACAATGAACTCCACTAGAGATGGTACACATGAACACTGAGGGGCATTTTGTTCCTGTGTCTGGGTTTGCTCCCATTATAATATTAAACCATTGATGCTGGCATTGATGCAGCACTTGGCTGCTAAGCTAACTGTTGCTGATTCAAACAACTCCAGTGGCAGGGGTCCCATGAGAATTGTTGTTGATGTTGTTATTGTGTGTCGAGGTCCTATGTCGGGGTCCAGCCTCAACAAGGAAGTGTGGGTGTCACGAAGAAGGGAGATCTGGCGGCAAAAGGGATAGAGACAAAGAGAGATGAAATATATACAAAAAAAAGACAGACACACAGATATGATGCAAGCTGGCAGGTAGACAGATCTGCAAACATATTGCCTAGCATTGCCCAGCATTGCCCAGCATTGCATGCAGAACTCACTCTACCTCAGCCTTTTATTCTCTTTTTTAGGGAGGGATTTGTTACAAAGGAAGGATGTAATTCACAAAGGGAGGATGTGATTAAGACAGGATACGGAACAGAAATGTGATTAATCATTCAAAGCAGGACATAAGGATTCACAGGAACAACTTTTAAGATATTTTCATAGTTTTTCTTAACAATCTAACATTTTTATTTTTACAGAAAAAAGATTCAATCAAGCTGTTATATATTAACTTTTAGGCTTAAATGATTTAGGGTAGCAACATGCAGTTTCTTAAGGATACATAACATAAAGCAAGGTTCCTGAGAGGAGCCAAGCTCACGCTGTACACTTTGCAAACTTTTGTTTGTGAGCAAGATCTCAGGCACTGGGCTTCATTTATCTATACCTAAAATGCTACATTGTTCTTAATATTCCTATATACTTTCAGGAGGAAGGAGAGCATCTGGGTTAAACTGATTATATTCAGAGGTGGATCAACGGGGCTGCCACTGATCAACCCAGGGTCTGCGTATGTTGTCCCCAGCAGTTGTGGGCTACCAGAAGATTCTGACTCACATCGACCCTATGTGACAGGGGGAAATGGCCCAATAGGAGAGCCCAGGCTGCCATCTTTAAGAGAGTGCATTACCAAGTCTTTCTCACTTGGCGCTGCTGGGTGGATTCGAACTGCTCATCTTTTTGTTAGCACTTGAGTGTTTAAAATTGCAATAAACAGAGTTCCTTCAACAAATAAACACAACAGATGACAGCCTAGGAAACCCTATGGGGCAGTTCTCCTCCGTTACACCAGGGGGCGCTGTGAGTGAATGATCTATAAGAGTATATATGAGTATATAGTGACACAATAGATGACAGCCTAGGAAACCCTGTGGGGCAGTTCTCCTCCATTACTCCAAGGGGAGCTGTGAGTGAATGATCTATAAGAGTATATATGAGTGTATAGTGATACAATAGATGACAGTCTAGGAAACCCTATGGGGCAGTTCCCCTCCGTTACTCCAGGGGGCGCTGTGAGTGGATGATTTATAAGAGTATATATGAGTATATAGTGACACAATAGATGACAG
>NW_006408890.1:435524-440007 GCF_000296735.1 Chrysochloris asiatica | reverse complement strand
CTGTGGGGCAGTTCTCCTCCATTACTCCAAGGGGCGCTGTGAGTGGATGATCTATAAGAGTATATATGAGTATATAGTGACACAATAGATGACAGTCTAGGAAACCCTATGGGGCAGTTCTGTGTTACTCCAGGAGGCGCTGTGAGTGGATGATATATAAGAGTATATATGAGTACTCGTAGTGTAGTGGTTATGAATCGGGCTGCGAACCTTAAGTTCAGCAGTTCGAAACTACCAGCCGTTCCACGGGAGAAAGATGAGGCTTTCTGCTCCCGTAAAGATTTACTGCCTCGGAAACCCTGTACAGGGTCGCTATGGGTCGGAACCGACTCGAAGGCACTTAACAACAACAACAACATATGAGTATATAGTGACATAATAGATGACAGCCTACGACACTCTATGGGGCAGTTCTCCTCTGTCACACGGGGGCGTCACAAGTTGGAATTGTTTGACAGCACACTACATACAAATGGTGATCTTATTGAAGGAGTACCCTTATTTAATGATTCTAAACTTCTTATTTTAAAACAGTAACAGCGCTCAGGAAGGGGTGGATTTAAAGGGTCCGTGCACCAAGCTGCCCATAGATATACCCATATGCAACCCCAAAGTGTGGGAAAGGGCTGAAGAAAGACAGGATACTGAGCACAAAGCACGTTTTCTTCGTCCTTACCATCTTCATTGCTACTCCACATATCTTCTTCCGTGGGAATATCCGGAGAGCCAATTCCAACACTCCTCTCCCAACCCCGGGCTGCATGCTATAAACTTGAGCTTTTTGGGGAGATGGACTTGTTTTATTAATTTATATATATATATATATTAAAGAGGAGAATCAGAGAGTACTCTTTGAAAACCCTGCGCCCCAGAGCTGTGAAAACAAAAGATAAAACTTCATGGAAATAACCATAAAACTATTTTTCCTACACTAACTACAGCTGAGGGGCACGTTGCCATGGAAACCGTCTCTCTCCCCAGCATCTCTGCAGCCAAAGGTCTCCGATGGACCGGTTGCCGGCTTTTAGCATGAACACCACTGGTCGCTCCTCACATCAGCCTCCCCCCATCAGCTGCCGATCCTGAAATGTGTCAGAAAGCATTATCAAGAAGGGAAGGCCGGTTGTTGCAGATTGCCATAAATTTATAGATAATCAGGTCCTTAGTGGTAGGGAAACAGTGTGTGGGGGCGAGAGGGAGCAGGAAGGAGGGGTGCAGACAAGGGGTCAACGGCCCAAGATGGGTGAGACCCAGAGGTGGGCTAGGGTTCGTTGTATGCCCACCAATTTGCACCCTGCTTGAATAAACAGTATCTGAGGACACTCAGGGAGTAGCTTAGGAATTCACTGTATCAGTTGTGTAATTTGTTGTATACATTGTTACAGATTCATTGCATTGGCTCTGTAGGTTATTGATACTTTGTTACAGGTTCATTGTATCAGTTGTGTGGGTTATTAGATACTTTGTTACAGGTTCCTAGTAACCATTGTGTGGATCGTTGTATACTTTGTTACAGATTCATTGTATCCGTTTGTAGATTCTTTTATACTTTGTTACAGATTCATTGTTTCAGTTTATAGATTATTCTATACTTTATTACAGATTCATTGAACAAGTTGCATGTGTTATTGTATACTTTATTACAGATCCACTGCAACAGCTGTGTGGATTACTGTATACTTTGTTATAGATTCACTGAATCAGTTTCATATATTGTTAAATACTTTCTTACAAATTTATTGTATCATACTTATTTACATATTTATCATAACATTTGCATGGATTATTGTATACTTTATTGCAGATTCATTGAATCAATTGTGTGGATTATCATATACTTTGTTACAGATTTATTGTATCACTTGCATGTATCATCTATACTTTGTTACAGATTCATTGAATCAGTTGCATATATTGTTTTATACTTTGTAGTAGATTCATTGAATCAGTTGCATATATCCTTATATACTTTGTTATAGATTCATTGTATCCATTTATAGATTATTGTATACTTTGTTATAGATCCATTGAATCAGTTACATGTAGCATTATATACTTTGTTACAGATTCATTGTATCAGCTGCATGTATCATTATACACTTTGTTACAGATTCATTGTTATCAGTTGTGTGGATTGCTGTATACTTTGTTACAAGTCACTGCTCAAAAAACTAGAAAGATCACAGGACCCTGAGCCATTCTATCTATTTGTTTGTGTCTTTCTCACCATGCAAAGCCCCTCTCCTCACCCTCACCCTGCCCCGGCTTATGCATGCGAACTTAGCAATAGTTACGGCAGAAAAGGGAGTATTTCATGTCACTATTTCTGCAGTGATACACGGAGCATCCCGTAAATGCTGTGGCAGGAAAGGTAGGAGAAATGAAAAGGGTCCTTTTACATATTCTCTCTGTGTATACATCGTAGAAGGATTCCTGGTGGCACAGAGGGGTAAGCGCTGACTGCTAACCAGAAGGTTGGTGGTTCAAACACACCACAGGAGAAAGATAAGTCGGTCTGTTTCTGTAAAGATTGGTTCAGAGAAATCTTATGGAGCAGTTGGATTCTGTCCTTTAGGGTTGATATGTGGTAGAATCGACTTCAGGGCAGTGTGTTTGATTTAGGATTGATTATACTGGATAGGATGAAATAATGGGGTCAAAGATATTACCTACAAACATTGAATGAAATTAGTCCCTTAGCATTCACAGTTGGTCAGTTTTTGTACCAACAACAACAGTAACATTTAATTAAGTTAAGTGTTCTTTGCTGAGCAAAGTATTTGCAGCACTAATTTGAGTGGTATTTTTTTGTTGTTTTTTCCCTTCCTTACAGCAGAGTAAGGTATATCTACAAGAAATACACATAAGTAAGTAATAGTATGCCCTAGATATGTTTTAAAGCAGAGTCGGCTGCGTGAAAAACGAGCATTTACCAAAAAGTAACCACGAGCCCTTAAAGGGTTTTTTGGGGTTTTATAGGGATGATGCGGATGTGAATTTCATGTGGAGACTTATTTGCCTCAATCTCAAAATTTGCTGAGATGTCAGATTGCTGGGCTAAGAGGAACGTGGTGTGATTCAGGAAACTTTGTTGTTCCTGTTTTAACCCCACATCCTTTGAGACATCGGGGCTGCCTTTTTAGCTATCTTGATCACTTTACATGTGGGTCAAGTACGGTCTTAGCATTTGCAGACTTCACCAGTCGGGTGGGTGTTGAATTGCCGGTAGGAGCACATCATAAGGTGGTTGGATTCCTGTGTTCAAAATTCAGGTTTAGAAGTTAACAGACTGAAGGCAACCTCTGATGATGTTGTGGTTTTTCTGTGCTGAGATGAGAACTAGCAGTAGTTCATAGAACTGGGAAGATGTCCTCGTGGAACATTGTTAAAGCATGCTGATGGTGGTTGAGGGTTCAAACCCACCTACTGCTCTTTGGGAGAAAGATGAGGCTGTCTGCTCCCATAAAGATTTACAGCCTCAGAAACCCTATGGGGCAGTTTTACTGTGTTCTACAGAGACACTGTGAGTCTGAATTGTTTCCGTGACTACATGGGTTGATGGGTTGTCTTGTTTCTGGTTTTCTGATATTTCTAGCACACAGACACACCTACCCCCACCCTTCCACCTCTAAGGTGAGGACACCCTTCAGTTGAGACCAACCATTTGTGTTTGTGAGGATTCCATTTTACAGAAGAAAACAAACAAAACAAAGCATTTCTTATTCTCGGCTTAAAAGTATCGATTCCCCCTAAATCAGTTTAGAAATGTAATGAGAACTGAAATAAAACTATCTTTTGGGGCTGGGGGGGAAAATCGTATGAAATCGTCTACAAGAAATACACATAAGCAAGATGTAGCTTAAAAAAAGGAAAAGTCCGAGACTATAGAAAAATAAAATGTCTATGCTCATCTAATATTAACACATCATGGAGAGGTACAGTGTTGATTGGGGTTACACTGTGCTGTTTTGTGAGGGCACCTGTGGCATTGTACTTCAGCGCTAGGCTGATGATTGAAAGGTTAGCAGTTTGAACCCACCCTCTGATCCGCAGATGAAGGATGTTTCAGTGTGTATCTGTAAAGTTTTCAAGTCTTTCAAACCCTATAGTGCAATTCCACTCTGTGCTACACACTCCTTACGATTTGTCGGCAGTGGGTTTTTGGTTTGATGCTAAACTGGAATATGGGTTCGAAAGCAGATGATAAATGAAGAGAATATGACCCACATATATATAAGAATTGACTCTCTTTTGCAGAATGAAATTAATATGCTAAATCCGTAAAGAGTGGCAAATTATTCCATAAAAGATTGCAGTGAGAAATCAGGAGGGACAATAAAAAAATTGTGTGTCTCTGGTTTTTTGTTGTTGTTGTTGTTGTTGGGGGGGCGCAAAATAATTCCAGATGAAGAAATAATTAAACATAAAATATAAAACTATGCAAGTACTATAGGAAACAAAGGAATCTTTGTTTTATATATAT
>NW_006408890.1:432922-435424 GCF_000296735.1 Chrysochloris asiatica | reverse complement strand
ATAAAATCTTGAAGCCAGAAAGGGAAAAGACAGTTCAAAAGTCAGAAGTCATAAGGGGAAAATATTGATGAATATGGCCACATGAATATTTAATATGTCTGTGTTAACCAAAAACAAAACAAAACAAAAAAACAAAACACAACAAAACCGTGAAAACTAGCAGTAATTTGGGAAAACGGTTTTCAGGACACATGCAAACCGAACATTCCTTTTCTTAAAGCCTAGAATCATTGCATTTTAATGGAGCAAAAACAAAAGGCAGTTTAAAAAAAAAAAAAAAGGAATGGGAATAAGTGTCTTCAAGGAAAAAAGAAAGAAAGTGGGGTGTGTCATAAATGCATGAAGAAGAAGCTCCTTCGTGCTCAAAACCTGGGAGAAATGCAGTTTGGAATGTAACAAGATGTAAGGTTGTTGGCGGGTTTCAGAGAGACAGGGGAACAAGACACTGGTGGTGACAGGGGAATGGGTGTGTGTGTGTGCGGATAAGACCTCCAAGACACCGTTGATTACAGCAAAAATTACCTTGGCCTCCCTGGAGGGCTAGTGTGTCAGGAGCTGAAAGACACGTCCCCGTTCCACCCGGCCCTACACGGACCTTCCTTCCATACGAGCCTGCAGTTCTCTGCTTCATGTACCGGGGACCTGCCGTCTACTGATGATGCTGGAAATGTAGCAACATTTGCAAGGCCAGGTGAATGTACCACCTTAGTCTCCTGTGGCCTGTGAAACGCCCCCTGGTCCTATTGTACCCACAACAAAACGCTACCTGGTTCTGGGCCACCTGTACAATCCCTGGTCTGTTGATTTCGGTGGCTCTGTGTTTGGAGTACCTTCCAGCCACGTAGGGATGGCCAGTGGTGCAGTGGGTTAAGTCCTGGGCTGCTAACCACTGTAATGTCAGCAGTTCAAATGTACCAGCCGCTCCTCAAGACAACAATGAGGCTGCCCGCTCCTATAGAGGTTTACAGCCTTGGCAACCTTAGGAAGCAGGGGCATTATGAGTCAGAATTGACTCGTTGGCAGTGGTGGGTTTTACCCTAGGGAGCCTGCTCATCTTCCCGCTCTATCTGAGACAACATTCTGTTGGAATCAAAATGGTTTTCATTGGCTGATTGCCAGACCTCTCCTCCTAGTCTCACTCTGGAAGTTCTGCTAAAAACTCTTCACCATGGAGTTACTTGAAATACTGCTGACATAGCTTCCAGCCTTACCATAGCAAAAAAGCTACCAAAGTATGGGCAACTGACAAATGGGGGTAGGGGGGGAAGAGGTGCTATATTAGTAAGTGTGGTCTGACTCATAGTGACCCTGTATATGGTTTCTGAGGAGTGGCTGGGGTGTGCGTGGGGGGGGGTGTTGAAACAACAACCTTGCAGTTAACAATCTAGTACTTATCCTATAGGATCACACCAGGAACAATGGGGGAATATTATACAGCCATCACAAAGGATAAAACGTACCCATAAACAATGCTAGGGAAAGCTGTCTGGGAAAAATGGTTGCATGATGAAGGTAATTTGAAAAATTGTGCATGATGTGATTCTGTTTGGGGATAAAGGCAGATTTATATGTACACATCTTCTATATACACACATCTTGTATATACACACATACATTTTTTTATTTGAAAAACATATATGTTTAGAATTAGCCAGCTAGACTCAGTTTAGATGACCTCAGCATTGTGTTGGCAGCCTCCAAACACAAGTGTACTGCTATGTTCTTCATACCTGATTCAGCGGTCAGAGGGAGCTTCATGATGCCCTCCTGGGGGCACTCTTGCCAGGATCCTTGGTGTCTCAGGCTGTCGGAAGGTGGACGGCGTGCGGATCTTCTTTACTCACTGCTGTGGATACCTTTCAGCTAGCGCCTTCTAACTCTTCAACACCATTGCTTTGGTTTCAGTTTGGGGAGGGGCAGGGGCTTCCTTCTTCGTTTTCAGCATCATCGTCCTAAAACGTCACACACACACGTCTTGTACACACACACACATACATACATCTTAGATACACAGACATCTAGTGTACACAAATATTTTATATACACACATATGTCTTGTACACACACATATTGTGTGTACTTATATCCAATATGTACTCACATACCTTGTATAGACACACATATGTACAGATTGCATACACAAAACTTGAACACAGCATCTTCTAATCACACACCTCATATACACACATCTTAGATATACACATATCTTGTTCACACACACTTCTTCTGTACCTATACACAAGCACATGGACCTTGCATACAAACATATCTTGTATACACACTCTGTTGTTCATCAAATGGCTAGAGGTGTTGCAGAAGAAAGGATTAGCAAAAACTCATCCACTGAGAACCCTGTGGGCACAGTTCTACTCTGACACACACAGGGCACCATGAATGGGATCTACTAATGAAAAATCATCCACTGAGAACCCTGTGGGCACAGTTCTACTCTGACACACACAGGGCACCATGAGTGGGATCTACTTATGAAACATCATCCAC
>NW_006408890.1:421666-432630 GCF_000296735.1 Chrysochloris asiatica | reverse complement strand
GGGCACCATGAGTGGGATCTACTTATGAAACATCATCCACTGAGAACCCTGTGAGCACAGTTCTACTCTGACACACACAGGGACACCATGAGTGGGATCTACTTATGAAAAATCATCCACTGAGAACCCTGTGGGGCACAGTTCTACTCTGACACACACGAGGATACCATGAGTGGGATCTACTTATGAAAAATCATCCACTGAGAACCCAGTGGGCACAGTTCTACTCTGACACACACAGGGCACCATGAGTGGGATCTACTTATGAAAAATCATCCACTGAGAACCCTGTGGGGCACAGTTCTAATCTGACACACACGGGGCACCATGAGTGGGATCTACTAATGAAAAATCATCCACTGAGAACCCTGTGGGGCACAGTTCTACTCTGACACACACGGGACACCATAAGTGGGATCTACTTATGAAAAATCATCCACTGAGAACCCTGTGGAGCACAGTTCTACTCTGACACACACGGGGACCATGAGTGGCATCTACTTATGAAAAACCATCCACTGAGAACCCTGTGGGGCACAGTTCTACTCTGACATAGTCATGAATTGGGATTGGCCTTTTTGGGTTCTTTTTTTTTTTTTTTTTGGATTCTGTTGATGTTTTTGTAAGTGGAGAATGCTGTTGAGTAACTAGCAGGTTGTTGGAAGGCTAATTGGAAGGTGCAGTCACCTGGGGCCAGGGCAGGAGATTTCTGACCCTCAGATTCAGGACCTGGATGGAGTCGTGGGCCCCATTGTTTCAGCAGTATCTCTTTGGGGCATGAAGAGCTGCCTCGTCCACAGCCAGTAAAGAGTCAGGTTGCGTTCCATCTCAGCTGTGGTCATGTACTGTGGCACGGTCTATTTATAGAAGTGCTCCTCTGTGCCTCTCACCTTTGTGACAAAATTTTATTGATTCTGACCAGAGCGGCTTGAGGTCTGTGAGTGAAATCCTCAGGGGCCTTCCATGCCTGAAATGCAACTAAAGTCACAAAAACCTGTGTCCTCAGCATTTCCAGGGGAGGGAAAAGCGGAGGAATGCAGTTGGCAGAATGGTTTCACTGAAACGTCGGCAGTTCAAGCACACCGAGCTGATGCTTAGAAGAAAGATCTGGTTGTCTGTTCCGGTAAAGAATGCTAAGAGGCAGTTCTACTCAGCTATGAGAGGTTCACTGTGAGTTGGAGTAGACTCCTGGGAACTCAACAACCACATGAAATATTTGAGCACCCCGAAGATAATCTCTGTGTTTGTGAGTGTGTATCATTAAGGTTAATGCTGACAAACTAGTGGTGCAGCTGCTAAGTGCTCAACTCCTCACCAAAACATTGGCAATTCAAATCCAGCCACAGGTTCTGCGGAAGAAAGACCTGGCAATCCGCCGCTGTGAAGATGACTGTTGAGAAACCCCCATGGGGCAGTTCTCTTCCCTCACACGGGGTCTCCACGAGTCAGAATTGAGTCAAAGGTACCCAGGAACAACAGCTACAGGTCGGTGATACGGAGAAGACACAGCTATGGGTAGACAGACAGAGAATTGGATATTGAAAGATGATGGAAGCTTTTTAGGGATCTGTTTTGATTTTATCACTTTGCTGGAAGCTGCGGGGGCTCAGCTTGAATTCACTGTATTACAGACCAAGCATGAACTTCGACAAAACGTATGGGTCTGATTAAGCATAGTTTTTTTGTTTGTTTAAAAAAAAAAAAAAAAAAAAAAAGATGCATTTTGTTCTAAATGTATTCCTAATGTCAGAGAAAATTGTATCTGGGCCAGAGTCGCCTCCAAAATTCATAAATCAGCATTCCAAAAGGGGGTCAGGTCCTGAGTTGGAAATGAAATTGAAATCAAACCAGACAAAGTCCACCTCTGTAACCCGTGAATCCGCAATTAGAGGCGCGCAGAACCGACCCTGGGCCCCAAGATCAGCTAATGGCGGGAGACAGGTCCTGGGGAGAAGGGGCCTTCCCGAGCAGGCCAGGTGTCTGCCCCCAGGAACACTCTAGGAGCGCACGCAAGCCCCCCTTCTTTTCTCGCTGAGAACAGGGAAGCACATGTGCCCCAGGAACATTTGGACTCAGGAGCGCATGCTAGCCCCGATTTTTTTCCATCGTCGTGGGAGACGTGTATGACCCCAGGAATACCTGGACCCGGGCGCACGTCCCTAGAGCGCACGCTCCTTGTTTGCTATCTGTATGGAGACCTCCCCAAGCTCTGAAAGTCCGGTCCTCCATTCCGTGTGCTTGTTGCATTCTGGTCCAAGGATTCATCCAACAGAGGGTCTCCAGTGGGCAGCGGAATGGGGGGCGCATGAGGAGGCAACAGGGTCTGACCGCCGTGCACCCACATACACGCAACATATATCTCGGGTGTGTATGTCATACTCACCAATGTTACAGCAGTGTTTTTGAGGAGACAGGCCCATATTTTGTTATTGTCTCAGCTTAAAAGGCATCATGTTTGAGAAGTAGACCATTTTCAGTTTTGTTTTGTTGTTTTACCTAAAAGGACAGAAATAGCAAAGGGAACCATTGGCTGATAACCAAACCCACCCACTGCTCCATGGAGTTAAATACACCTCATGTTGACCCAATATAGGATTTCTGAGACTCAAAATCTTTACTGGAGCAGAAAGCCTCGACTTCCTCCTGAAGAACAACAGCTGGTGGGTTTTGAACTGACAACCTTGAGATTAATCACACAATACTTAACCCACTGAGGCACTGATCCTAAAAATGATCATTGCTGGGAGCCTACAGATTTTCATTTTAGAATAATGTTTAGTTTTGTTTTGCAGCTAATTTCACCTTCACACATACCTCCCCCATGTACCAGAGCAGAACTGTGCTCCACAGGATTCTCAGTGGTAGATGTTTCCAAAGATCACCAAGCCTTTCTTCTGACGCACTTCTGGGAAGATTTGAACCTCCAGCCTTCTGGTGAGCAGCCCCATGAGTGTACGCTCACCAAGGGGATTCCAGAACAGTTTCAAATGTACTGAAAAAGTTAGTAGATAGGAGTGCAAGTCAAAAAGCGTCATTATAAAGTCATAGAAACCAGTGTTATTGTTAAGTGACATCGAGTTGGTTCTGACTCGTAACCACCCTGTAGGGTTTCTGAGGCTTCATGGGAGCAGAAAGTGTCATTGTTCTCTCTCATAGCGGATGGTGGACTCGAACCATGGGCCTTGTGGTTCATAGTCCAGTGTTTATCGATGGCTGTACCACATTCCATAGAAACCAGTATGAAACAAAAAATATCCAAAGTGAACCTACTGTTTCTCCACAGATCCTTCATCTAAGTCTGCATGCTCCTGATGTCCGTGTCTCCATGTGTCTAACCCTTCCTGGGAGAGTTCTGTGTTCTCCCGTTGACACCATGTCAGAACGGCACATTTGACATCCTTGAGGGACCCCAATTGAGTTCTTTCTCAATGTTCCTTGAGTTTGGGGAATGGAAAGAAGCCTGAAGGAACAATATCAGGGCTCTGTGGTGAGCAGGGTAAGGTTGCCCAGGATAATTCATGTAGAATCACATGTTGCATTGCACATGTTGCATTGCACAAATCTGCTGCACAAGACCTTATCAAAGGGTTCAAGAGCAAAGATGTCAGTATGAGAACTAAGGTGTGCCTGCCCCAAGCCACGGTATTTGCAATAACTTCACATACATGCGAAAGTTGGACAGTGAATAAGGAAGACCGTAGAAGAATTGATGCTTTTGAGTTATGGTGTTGGAGGAGAAGATTGAAAGTGCCATGGGCTGCCAAAAGAACCAACAGATCTGTGTTGGAAGAAGTGCAGCCAGAGTGCTCCTTGGAGGCCAAGATGGCCAGGCTTCATCTCTCATACTTTGGACATATTGTCAGGAGGGACCAGTCCTTTGAGAAGGATATCATGTTGGGTAAGGTGGAGGGTCAGAGAAAAAGAGGAAGACCCCAGTGAGATGGATTGGCCAAGTGGCAGCATTAATGGGCTCAAGTGTAGCTACCAACAATAGTGAGGTTGGCCCAGGACCGGACAGTGTTACATTCTGCTGTGTATAAGGTTGTTATGAGTCGGTGCCGACTTAATGGCACATAACAACAACAATTCTTGGCTTCTAAGGGGAATTTTGGCCTTACTTTCTCCAACACAGATTTGTTTGTTCTTCTGACGGTCCACTCTTCAACAACAACATAATTCCAGTGCCTCAATTCTTCTTCTTTGCTCTTTGGTCTTCGGTGATGAGTAAGATGGTTCAGGGTTGGTACGTGCAGGCATGCTGGTGGCAGGGGGACAATTCCCATTTTCAGGATGTCAGTCAAGAATAGAGGTGAATGGGCAGGTAACCGAGCAGACAGGTCTCCAGGTATGGCGGGTCCATACAGGGATGCAGAGGTGGTCACAGCTGGAATTCTGGAATTGGGTCAGGGGGTCATAAGAAGACATGAGAGCAGGAGGTGGTCTTGTGGGGAGGGGAGGCCGTGTTCTGAAAGCCAGTGTTTGGACTTTGATGTGAGTGATGATTTTTTTCATTGAAGAAACTGGCACCATGTCTCCTTTTTTTTGGAAAACCATCCAGGTCTCTCTCGTCTCCCAGTGGTGGAGGGACAGGGATGCCACAGAGCCTGTTGGAATCTGGGAGCCCTCTTTTGTCATTCCCTCATCCTCACCAAACCCCCTCCTCTAATCCAAAATGGTGGATGCCTTTTCACAGAGGGACCTTGAGTTACCTCTGCAAGTTTCCCCAGAGAAGCTGCTGACTGAGAAACAGAAAGACTTGCAATTGTGTTTGATCCAGAACATGCCGGCCATCAATTTCCCCTGGGTGTTCTGCTCTCTACCCCTTGAAGTCCTTAACCACATGCAGAGCCTCCCACACCTGCACCCAGGTAAGCAGCCACCATCTCAGCCACTTATAGTTTCTGCCATAGACATACCACAAGGGGGATCTTTCACAAACAGACTTTTATTTTCTCATAGTGTAGGAGACTAGAAGTCTGAATTCAGGGCACCGGCTATGGGAGAAGGCTTTTCCTCTCTTGGTTCTGGGGCAAGGTCCTTGTCTCAGCTTTTAAAATTCTTCTCCGAGCTCCTTGGTGACCTTCTTTACCCATGTTTTAGCTGACTTTCTCTTCTACTCAATCTGCTCCTTTCATATTTCAAAAGTGATTACCTCTTTTGATTCAATAGTAATTGTTATCATGACTAATTGCGACAGTCACAACTGAAAAGGCAGACGTTTTGTAACATAAAGGGGGGAGTAGTCAATCTTACAGTCCAGTAACAGAGGACCCTAGGACCATCAAGGGAGATGGGCATAGGCAAATGAGGGACCTTATCCAGAGAAGCAGTAACACCAGAGATGGAGGCAGAGATGGGGACATGGAGAGAGGAAGCAGCTGAGGACTCTAGATTTAGGGAAAGAGAGGGACTGAGAGCTGGCGGCCAGGAGGCAGGCTTGCAGAGTGTGCCCTTTGGTTGTTTAAATGATTATATATTCCTGAGTGTTTTTGTGTACATCCCCACTAAAAAAGTCACAGAAGGAACAGAAACAAATCCTGTGAATGATGATGAATGATTATTGCAATGAAACGATGAATGTAAAACTGATGTTCTCCCATGTAAACTATCACTGAATTCATAATAAAAGCTTTAAAAACAACAAAAACAAAAAAAGTGATTAGTTTAAGATACACCCTATGAGGATATGACCTCATAACATAACAAAGACAACGCTAATGTCAAATGGGATTCCAGCTGTTGTTGTGGTCCTTACTGTTTTTCAGGAGAGCAGGGTGGATGTTACAATTCCATCCACAAAAGCGAATGGATGAGAGCGTGAATGAATCATTAAGTAAAACAAGTAAGTGAGTGAGTGAATGAGTGAGACAATGAATGAGTGAGTAACTTAGTTCTTCAGAGCTGCTGTAACATAAATATCAAAAGGGGGTGACTTTCATGAACAGAAATGAATTTTATCACAGTTTTGGAGGCAACAAGTTTGCTTCCAGGGCACTGGCTCTGGGGGAAGGCTCTCTTTCTTTGGGGCTGTAGGAGAAGGTCTTTGTTCCTTTCAACTTCTTTCCCTGGGTACTTGGCGATCTCTTTGTGGTTTCTCTCGGTGTCTGTTCTGTATAACTCAGAAGGAATCAAATTAATACCTTCTCTATACTGATAAAAAGCCTCATTAGGCTAACAAAGGAAACAAATACCCAAATGTGACCACGTCCACACATTGTAAGATAATATCAAATGGACACATAGTGACCCAGCAGGAAAGAGTTGCACTGCCCCATAGGTTTTCTGAGGCTGTAAATCTTTACGGGAGCAGACAGCCTTATCTTTGTCCCATGGAGCGGCTGCTGGGTTTGAACCACCAACCTTTCAGTTACTAGCTCAGTGCTTAACCCATGGTGCTATTACTGGTGAGGATTTTACAACATGCTCTGTTTTTGGTGGGGGTACACTACTCAGTCTCCAATACCCTCGAGATATTGTCGCCCTTTTGTCTAACATGCCAGGACTGAAAGGGGGTCAAAGGCTGGGAGCCGCCCCCACCCCCACATTCCAGGTGAGATGCATGGTCAGTTGAGGGCTCAGAAGCTGAGGCTACCATGGTGTCTCTGTCTTGGGACTGTCCACTTGGGACCCTGGCATTTCCAGCATGAAGGACCATAAATGTCTGGAAGACTAGTTATGTTGGGGACCATGTGGGGGTTTTGGCAGGGGCAGATCCCCAGCCCCACCTGAGGGAGGGTAGCCAGAGGTACCCCTTTGGCCCCCAGTGCACAGAGAAAGGATCTGGGTGAATTCGTTCCCACAGATGGCAACCTAGTGCCTCCAACAACTCAATCCAAAAGCGTGTCTCCAGAAGACTTTAAACGTAAATGGTCATACTGAAGGCAACAGTCCTCATGTGTATGAGGGCGCACGCCTGATTTCAGGTGGGCAAAAGGGATCTCTCAGTCTTACACGAGTCTCATTGTCCCATCTTGAAGCCTGACACCTCCACATTCCCATGGGCTCCTCCTCTCTGTCAGTCTTTCCTGCTGTGTCTGTCTCTCTGTCTCTGCATTTCTCTCTATCTCTACCTGTTATCTCTGTGTGTCTCTCTGCGTTTCTCTCCATTTTCTACATGAAAACCAAACCAAACTCTACAGGCATTGAGTTAAGTGTGACTCACAGCAGCCCTATCCAGAGAAGAATTGATGCCTTTGAGCTGTGGTGTTGGAGGAGAATACTGAAAGTGCCATGGGCTGCCAAAAGAACTAACAGATCTGTGTTGGAAGAAGTGCAGCCAGAGTGCTCCTTGGAGGCCAAGATGGCCAAACTTCATCTCTCCTACTTTGGACATATTGTCAGGAAGGACCAGTCACTGGAGAAGGATATCATGTTTGGTAAGGTGGAGGGTCAGAGGAAAAGAGGACTGATTGACCAAGTGGCAGTATCAATGGACTCAAATATAGCAACAATTGTGAAAATGACCTAGGACCGGGCAGTGTTTCATTTGATGTTACCAACTTGACGGCACCGAACAACAACAAATTCTATGTTATTTGTGTGTTTGTTTTTGTCACTGCCCCCCTGAGTCTAGTGATTCATGACAATCCCTTGTATAAGGGAATGACATGCTTTCTGCACCAACCCCACGATCAGATGGCAATCTGTGATTCACGGGGCCTTGACTGTCTGAGCTGCTCTTGCCGGGGTCCCCAGCATTATACTGGAACAATTTCACTGCCTGATTTTCAGAAGTAATTACCAGGCCTTTGTTCCTGGTCTCTCTCAGTCTGGATGTGCCACTGAAAACTTGTTCAACATCACAGCCCCACACAAGCCTCCACAGGCAGATGAGTACTGGCTATGTATGACATACACTGGCCAGGACTTGAACCTGGATATCCTGTGTAGAAGACAAGGGTCTACTCAGACACTTCAGTTCCTTGCTGGAATGGTAGCACCCACCTTCCTATGTCTCCCCTCAAGGAAAGCATCCCCCCTCGTTTTCCTTCCTATCTGAGGGAAAAAAGATATAGCAGTGTACAGAGATGACAACCATGGGTACCCATGGGTACCCTACAAGCTTAAGGGCACCAGGCTTGGAGTTTGCCTTTGTTCCCTGTGTAAACCCAAAGGAGCCACCTGGCCATTGGCAGGGAGCTCTATGTAGCAGGAATGTTCTGGAATGTGTCAGGCCTGATAGACGTGTCTCCTTCTGCGATGGTCTGTCAGTCGCTCAGGCTGACTACACTGAGCATGGATTGATTGCGTATTAAGGCCTCAAAGATTTAAACTCCCGTTGGTGAACATGAATAACCCCCGTTCATGTTTTGGGACTCACAGGTGTGCTTGGCACAGGTAGACTTCAGGGTTCGTCCCACCTGAAAGGGCCAATCGACATCATTTCCCCCAAAGCCCCAAAGCGACTCTTATCCTTCTCGGGAGAAGTCAGAACAATTCCCCAAGACAAAACATTCATGATGAGCCATATGAAGAGTAACAAGGGAGAGAGACAGAGAGAGAGAAACTCTATTGATAAAAACTCACAGCACTGGAAACGAAAAAGAGCTTACCCTGAATCTTCAATTATCAAACGCCTGACATTCTTTAGATCCTATTAAAATTTCCCACACTCACGCTAAGAAAAAAAAAAAAGATAGAAAAATACAACTCAAATATGATCTTTGAAATCCAGAGGACTGTTAGATATTTCTAATATAATACACGATTCTTATTTGAGGTGGGGGACGAGGAGTGCTCCTCCCATAGAACCAAGAAGCAGAATGGTCCATTTTTCGGAGTCAATCTGGATCTGCAGAGAAGACAGGACAACACTGAGAAGCTGGAAGTCAAGAGCAGACATGTGAGGATGTTTCTGACAACTGAGGCAATCGGCTAATAGAACTGTCTTCCTCTCAAATGTGGGGCCAGACCTCAGTGACATTTTTCTAAATGGCACCGGACAAGCTCCGGAGGGAACATGAAGCTCCGAGGGCCAATGGCAGGCCTGAGCTCACCGCCCAACAACACCCCCTTTTGATGTGTGCCTTCTACAGTCCATGACTCATCTGTCTCCACTTTGGCATTTTTGCTCAAATTCAAATACTTTTCCTTCACTCTTTTGACTGGATGTGTTTTTGGTGTGAAAACTTCTTTTTCTTTTTTTTCCCCCTTCCTTCCACCCTAGCATCATTTTAATCACTTGTCTTCTCTCAAGTCATGTTTTCCAGGTTTGTGAGAGAAAGTTCACAGAGAAAGGACTCGTCAGTCCCTGGCCTCATCCATGTGAAACAGCCCAGAGAGCTTCACAATAAATCTGATTTCTACCCTGGGTACCATTCAACCAAGACAACACTTCCTGTCATAGTGAAGCAGCCACCATTTTGGCATTTCTCTGCCCACAGCCGCCATTTTGTGTTTATCGATGGCCGCCATTTTGTCTTTATCTATGGCTGCCATTTTCTCTTTATCAATGGCCACCATTTTGTCATTTCTCTGTCTTCATGGATTTGGTTCCTGGGGGACTGGAGAGATGTTCTCCACACATATACCTCATTCTATTGGTCTTCACTTTATTGCGCAACTTGCTGATAGTGTGGTTTTTATATATGCCGTTGAGTCAATTCTGACCCATAGTGACCTTGTGTAGGGTTTCCAAGGAGTACTATATATATATATATATATATATAAATCAAAGACTTGTGTCAAATCTGTGTGGAGCAAGTCTGTGGGTGCCATTTTCCCAAAAGTGTACTCACTTGGGGTGTCGGCCACATTTAGGTCATTCTCACAATAATTTCGACTTTTTCATCTTGCTGCTACATACTTTGAAGACAGCAGTAGAGTGATCTGCTTCTACAGTGATTGGTGTCAAGTTATTGGGGATGGTCAAGTTGGTTCCAACTCACACCGGCCCTCCAAGCAACAGAATGAAACAGTGTCCGACCCTCGCCATCCTCACAAAAGATGTTATGTCTGAGCGCATTGTGACACCCAATGTGTCAATCCATTTAATTGAGGGTGTTCCTCTTTTTTGTTTCCCCTCCACTTTACCAAACACGATGTCCATCTCTAAGGACTGACCCCTCCTGGTGATATATCCAAAGTATGAGAGACAAAGATCTGTCATCCTATATTCTAATTATCAATCTGATCGTACTTCTTTCAAAAGAGATGTCTTCATGCTTCTGGAAGTCCATGGTATATTCAATATACCACCACCATAATGCAAAGGCATCAATTCTCCTTTAGACTTCGATGAAGACTCCAGTCAAGAGAACCATGTGGAGGTCAAGACTTCTGTGTCACACATGGGAATACCATGAGTCAATCAAGAATTGGCCCAACCATGACCATCAATGAACCAAAGCCATACTCAGTGTTTTGGCCCAACTTGTTTTCTCTTTCAGAGCAAGCGGAGATCCACCAGCCTAGAGAAGCGTGCTGGCACCAAATGCAAATTTGTCCACAGATGCTAAGGCACATAGAGCCTGTTGGTTTTATACACCTAACAGAACTATACACAACATTTGCTAGCCAGACATACACACCAAAAACAAAAGACTGTAGCCATTAGATAAATTCCAACTGACGACATTCCCACGTGTTACCGACTGTTTTCTATGCTGTAATCTTTACCGAAGCAGAGCACCAGCTCATTTTTTCCGCAATACAGCTTGTGGGATCCAAGCCACCAAACTTCCACTTAATTACTGTTGTTGTCAAGTGTCAACAAGTTGATTCCAACTCACAGCGACCTTGTACAAGGGTTTCCCAGGAGCAGCTGGCATATTTGAACCACCAACCTTGTGGTTCACAGGGTAGTGCTTACCCTATAGTGTCACAGTGCAGCCCCCATGTGTGTCAGAGTAGAACTGTGCCCCACAGGGTTCTCAGTGGATGATTTTTCATAAGTAGATCCCACTCATGGTGTCCCCGTGTGTGTCAGAGTAGAACTGTGCCCCACAGGGTTCTCAGTGGATGAT
>NW_006408890.1:412733-421519 GCF_000296735.1 Chrysochloris asiatica | reverse complement strand
TGATGTTTCATAAGTAGATCCCACTCATGGTGTCCCCATGTGTGTCAGAGTAGAACTGTGCTCCACAGGGTTCTCAGTGGTTGATTTTTCATAAGTAGATCCCACTCATGGTGCCCCCGTGTGTGTCAGAGTAGAACTGTGCTCACAGGGTTCTCAGTGATTATTTTTCATAAATAGATCCCACTCATGGTGCCCCCGTGTGTGTCAGAGTAGAACTGTGCTCCACTGGGTTCTCAGTGGATGATTTTTCATAAGTAGATTCCACTCATGGTGTCCCTGTGTGTGTGTCAGAGTAGAACTGTGCCCCACAGGGTTCTCAGTGGATGATGTTTCATAAGTAGATCCCACTCATGGTGCCCCCATGTGTGTCAGAGTAGAACTGTACCCCACAGGGTTCTCAGTGAATGATTTTTCATAAGTAGATCCCACTCATGGTGCCCCTGTTGTGTCAGAGTAGAACTGTGCCCCAAAGGGATCTCAGTGGATGGTTTTTCACAAGTAGATTCTACTCATGGTGTTCCATGCATATCAGAGTAGAACTGTTCTCAAAGGGTTCTCAGTGGATGATTTGGATCCATGAGTCCATGGATGATGTTGCATGGATGGAAGTCTACAAGTTTAGATGGATGAATGGAATGTGTGGGTGTATGTATGTATGTATGTATGGATGGATTCATGTGATGAATGGATGGGTGGATGGATGGATAAATTAGTAGGTTGATGGATGAATAGATGAATGTGTGGGTGAATGGTCCATGGATGGTGTTGGGTGGATGGATGATTCCATGAGTAGATAGATGACCAGAATAATTGACGGATATAGGGGTGGAGAGAGATGTGTGTATGGGTAGAAGGCAGGATGGATGATTGATGGATGGGCAGATGAATGGATGGATGGATGGATGGATGGTTAGATGGGTGGGTGGGTGGGTGGGTAGATGGATGAATGACCTCCCCAATTGTGAGGAATTTACAATGTTTTAATACCATGTCAAAAATCTTGTTCCTATAAGATCATCTTGTACAACATGCAAGATGTACCATAGGCTTTTCTCTCCCTAGCTGTTTTAACACCTATAGAACTGGAAGTGGGGACATGGGTCATTATCCAGAAATGTCATCTCCTTGTTCATACTTTGTGGGTTCTACAGGCAATGCTGGTGAGAGCCTAAGATCAGCAGTTTGACAGCCCTCATTTTCCCTCAGAGAAGGGACAAACCAGGTCTACTTTCTGGTGTGGCTCCAGGGGAGGGACTCTGCTCAGTGGGAAACTTACTTCATTCTCTTTAAAAACAGATGTGGTCCTGGGGTTCAACAAGAGTGGACAAATCTGCCCAACTTGTCTAGACGGATGCTACAATGATTGTCTCTGTTGTGTTATTTAGTGAAGTGTGTGTGTGTAGTTTTGCTTTTGTTCTATTGGAAAGAAATGAAACTTTGCTCCATTTGATGTATTGAGCTACCAAGACAATTGATGATAATGGTATAAAATCACACCAGTAACAAGATGTCATTTCAATAAAAACCTCATTAATTGGGAGCTCATAAATTTGGAATTTGGGCTGGAATCTATCTTGCTGTTTTCTAGTAAGAAGAGAATGTCTTAGTAAATTAACAGCATAAGGGGAGAGGTTGGAATAACTTAAGATAATCAAGACTTTCAATTGTCTCGAAGCATTTTTTTTTAAATAGCTTTAAAAATGGGGTTAATTATCATTGTCTATCAAATGATCCCATGGCCTACCCCAACACTATTAGACAAAAGTCTGGGAGTGTTTAATATTACATACATTGAAATTAAGCATATTTTTGTCACAACTTTCTGGAATGCCTCCTTTCCAATCATTCGGACTGGCATTCCTCATCATTAACATAAATTAGTGAGATTTGTGTTCTCGTGAATTTTGTAAAAGTATGGTGCATTGCTTTATAAAATCCTATTTTATGGCTTCAGCTTGCCCACTTCTCATACCACTCGGTGATTTTAGCTGACAAATCTGTCAGATACCCAGACTATAATCTATCTGGTTTTCTGATTTGGGTAGGTCCTTTAACCTCCCTACAGATAGATAATCCTTAAATTGGGACATAAAAAACAAACAAACAAAAACAGGCAGATGAGATAATTCCCCAAGTTGCTTCAGGTTCTAAGTCTCATCATTCATCTGTTAAATTGTTGTTGTGGTTGGTGGGTGCCATTAAGTTGGTTCTGCCCCCCCCCAGTGACCTGATGGACAATGGAAGAAAACGCTGTGTAGACTTGTGCCATCCGCATTGTCGATGTTTGGGCTGATTGCTGCAGCCGATGTGTCAATCCATCTCCATGAGGGTCTTCCTTTTTCTCAATGACGCTCTACTTTACCAAGCAGGACGTCTGTCTCCAGACTGGTCCCTCTTGCCAACATGAATGTTAGAAGCAAAGGCTCACAATCCTTGCTTCTAAGGATTATTCTCACTGTACTTTATTCCAACACAGATTACCTCATTCTTCTGGCACGCCATGGTATTGTCAATATTCTTCACCAACATCATAATTCAGATGCATCAAGTCTTCTACTGTCTTCCTTCTTCGATACATGCTGACCCATGCAGAGCCTAGTCCTGGGCTACCCACTAAATTGCAGCTGACAGTTTCAAATCCACTGATGATCACATGTCACTACGCTATTGTGCACATCAGTTTTGTCCAGGGGATCGTCCTCATCCCGGTGAGTTCTCACCTTACCCAAACACAGCTTCCTTCTCCCCAGAGGGATTCCTTCCGGGGTCATGTCCAAATCAGGCAAGTCCCACAATGCTCTGTTCTGTTCCATACAATTTCACGGACTGCCTTTCAGAATTAGATCACCATCCCTTTCTTCTGAGGGACTTCTGACTAGACTTGAACCACCAAACCTTCAATTACCAGCTAACTATGTTTGCTGTTTTCCACTATATATATCACTAAACACAAGGGGGCTCCAAATAGTTTTTCAGAACATTCCATGATTACCGTTCAATTCCATTTTCCACAAAGTTTTTGAAGCTTCCACTTACAATCTATCATGTATTCATCTATCAACATGATTCCATCAAGATGATCCCACTCACAGTGTCCCCGTGTATGTCAGAGTAGAACTGTGCCCCACAGGTTTCTCAGTGGATGATGTTTCATAAGTAGATCCCACTCATGGTGCCCTGTGTGTGTTGTGGAGTGTTTCCTGAGCACCTTCCTGAGACATCTATCGCAATTCTGTGTAGGGTCTCTGAGGAGCTTCAGGAGGGTTTGAACTGCCAACCTTAAAGCCAGCAGTTCCACGCTTACCCTACAGCACCACACCAGGATTCCTGCGACACCTAAAACAACAAAATCCAGTTGTTAACTCCAGACCCTCTGTGCTACAATTTACTTTCCCCAAATGTTGCTCCACATCTTGAAGTCCCAGAATTAATTTAAAAACAGCATTTGGGTCTCTTCTCCTCTCCATTTGATAGGCAGCCGCAGCTTCTCTTGCAGTACCAGCTGTATCCCTGACACAGGATGGTGAAGGTTGGAGTCAACGAATTTGGCCATATTGGGCGTCTGGTCATCAGGGCTGCTGTTAGCTCTGGCAGAGTGGAGATGTTGCCATCAATGACCCCTTCATTGACATCAACTACATGATCTACATGTTCTAGTACGCTTCCACCCATGGCAAGTTCAATGGTACTGTCAAGGCTGAGAGTCGGAAGCTCATCATCAATGGGAAGCTCATCTCTATCTTCCAGGAGCGAGATCCCACCAACATCAAGTGGGGTGATGCTGGTGCTCAGTATGTTGTAGAGTCCACAGCTGTCTTCACAACCTTGGAGAAGGCTGGGGCTCACCTGAAGGGAGGTGCCAAAAGGATAATCATCTCTGCCCCTTCTGCAGATGCCCCCATGTTTGTGATGGACATGAACCACAAGAAGTATTACAACTCCCTCAAGATTGCCAGCAATGTCTCCTGCACCACCAACTGTTTGGTCCACCTGGCCAAGGTCATCCATGACAACTTTGGCATCATGGAGGGACTCATGACCACAGTCCATGCCATCACTGCCATCACTGCTACTCAGAAGACTGTGGATGGCCCCTCTGGGAAACCATGGTGTGATGGCCGTGAGGCTGCCCAGAACATCATCCCTGCATCTACCAATGCTGGCAAGGCTGTGGGCAAGTTCTTCCCTGAACTGAATGGGAAACTTGCTGGCATGGCTTTCTGTGTCCCTACTCCCAATGTGTCTGTTGTGGACCTGACCTGCCACCTGGAGAAAGCTGCCAAATACAATGATATCAAGAAGGTGGTGAGGCAGGCATCAGATGGACCCCTAAAAGGCATCCTGAGTTACAGTGAAGACCAGGTCATCTCCTATGACTTTATCAGTGACTGCCGCTCTTCCACCATTGATGCTGGGGCTGGCATTGCCCTCAACGACCACTTTGTCAAGCTCATTTCCTGGTATGACAATTAATTCAGCTATAGCAACAGGGTGGTGGATCTTATGGTCCACATGGCCGCCAAGGACCCCTTGACCACCAGCCCCAGCAACAGCACTATAGGAAGAGAGAGGCCCTCAGTTGCTGGGAGTCCTTACCCCAACTCTAATCCCCCTACACACTGAGAAGCTCCCATCCTCAGTTTCCATCCAGAACCAAAAAGGGGAGGGGCTTAGAGAGCCCAGTCTTGTCATGTACCATCAGTAAAGTACACTATCCAGTCAAAAAAACCCAGCATTTGGTTGCCCTGGGTAAAAATGTTGGTTGATGTCAGAACTTGGAGCTGTTATAGTACAGTGGTTTAAGCACTAGACTGCTAGCTTCAAGCTTGTTGGTTCAAACCCACAAGTTACTCCTGGGGAGAAGTATGAGTCTTCCTGTTTCCGTGAAGATTTACAATCTCACAGACCCTGTGGAATACGGTTTTCTTCTTTCCTTCTGAGTCCCTATAAGTTGAAACCAAGTTAGTGGCAGTGTGTTTGGGTTTGCTCATCTGCTCAAGGAGCTGACCGCACTGTAGGATAAGCAGTGGGCTGCTAAATACAAGGTCAGTGGTTCAAACCCACCAATCTCATCTTGGGAGACAAAAGCCACTATCTGTTCCCATAACAATGAACAGTCTAAGAAACCCTACAAGGGCCACCATGGATGGAAATCAACTTGATCACGGTGGCTTTGATTTTGGTTTTTAGAAAGAGGCAAAAACATCGTAATTAAAAATCCTAGCCACCCTTGTCTTCCACCCCACAAAATTTCCCCAACACACAAGTGGAAAAGAAAGATAGAAAATCCTGGCGTGTGTGTGTGTGTGTGTGTGTGTGTGTGTGGTTACGCAACTGTTTGCCACCTGGAAAACTTAGAGTACAATTTAAGGGATATGGGCAGGGGGGAACCCACTGGAGAACGATTTCCATGAATGAAGACCACTGAGTTTGTGGATTCTCAATATAAAGCAGAGGTCACACAACAAATCCAGGACCCGAGTGACGCGTCCCCATGTCTGCTCTGCTAAAACCATGATTCTATCTTAAGAAGCCCTCGGGGAGAGGATTTTTTATTCGGAGGTTAAGTTAATATTAGCAAGAAAACTGAAGCCCCCCAATGACCGAGGGACACACAGCCTAGAAGATCGCAAACGTGTTGAGCCACGCCTCGGATTGATTCATCATCCAAGCGCGATTCGTGGCGCACGCAGACCACGGTCCTCAGCCGGACTTCTCCCCGTAACTACTAAGAAATCAATTGTCTAATGAAGTGGCCATTCAGTGCCACGGTCATTTTCATGGGGGTATTTTTAATGTTTCCCTCTCTTACCGTCCTCTCGTGCCCCACCCCCTTGCCCGATCGCATCGTCCCTAATTGCGTGTGCAGTGCGGGGCCCGGTTGACGCTTTTGGCATATCTAACGAAACATCATTATACGTTGCGCTGCTGGCAGGCTTGGATGCTTCGAGAGAAACCAATTATTTTTAATTGCCAGACACGTTCACCGATCGGCCCACCGCCTCCCGGCTTTGGGTCCCACGCTGTCACCCCAAAGGCGCACACGAGGGTGCTCCTTCCGCAGAGTAGAAGGGCTTCCTGGGGTCTCCGTGGCTGAGATGGACACAGCGCACACGGGGAACTAGCTGTCTAAGATCTCCGAGACAAGATGCGCGCTGGATACCCTGCCCCTTGGGTCGCTATCAGGGTCAGTGAGGGAGAGTGCCCCGAAACGCGTGTGGGTCCCCCACACTCAGCCACGCAGTCCCACACTGCCTCCACCTAGACACCCCAATTCTCTGCGCTCCAAAGGTATAATTATGAAGACTCTCGCAGCCAACGGGACTCTAACGCCGGCCACTGG
This sequence comes from Chrysochloris asiatica, assembly GCF_000296735.1. Classification (NCBI taxonomy): domain Eukaryota; kingdom Metazoa; phylum Chordata; class Mammalia; order Afrosoricida; family Chrysochloridae; genus Chrysochloris; species Chrysochloris asiatica. The sequence continues at coordinate 415,176 of NW_006408890.1, read as the reverse complement.
CCTTGTCCCTGAACTTGGCAGCGCTTGACTGACACTCCAGACGTCTCTAGGTTTTAATATGTTCCCGAAGCGATTATGTACACTTTCAGGAACCCCGAGTCCCACAGGGGGGGTTTTCACAGGGTGGGGACCATCCTTGCACCCTGCCCCGTGCCCTACCCAATACCTGCAGAGCTTGGGACATCTGGTTGGAGAAAAAGTCCATAAATAACAGAACGCTTTAGAGAGTTTGTGTGTGTGTGTGGTGGGGGAGTATATGCCCCCCTCTTTGCTTTCTTGATCACATGCAAATTAAATTAGCTAATCGGGTGCACCCCGTTTGTGCCAGGAGCGGCTGTCAGACTTGTAGGCCTTCAGGAAGAAATATACTTGCTGACGGTTTGTTCATTAAATAAACAAACCAGGTTCGGATAACAGTATTAGATAGAAAACCTATCCATTTCTGCACACTTAGTTCCCCTAATGAGAAGTGACAACCATCAGTTGGAATCCTAAGAACCATGCCCCAAGAACAAAAGCAGGGACCAGTGCGTGTGGGGTGGGATGTTCGGGTGGTGGCAGAAACCGCCATTGCACTTGGAACTCAAAATGCAATGAAGGTTAATGTTTATTCATAAGGAACTTAAATTTTGCCCCCAGGCTTCTGAACAGTTCAATGTGACTACAAGCCAGGTTATTTAGGGAAAAGAAATGAAAACTATTCTCCTTCTGATTATTATTATTTCTAACTGACTTGGGCACGGTTGGTCCTTGCCTTCTTCGAGGTGTTAGTCACCCTCCACTCCGCACCAACTCTCACAACCTCACGTACAATGAAACAAAATGCCATCTGTCCCCGATCATCCGCTACATTGTTGTTCTATCTGAGTGTCATGTTGGGGTTACTGTGGAAATGCATCTCATGGAGAGACTGCCTCATTTTTACGGACCCCCCCCACTTGACCAACTATAACTTCCCTTTCTGGCGATGGGTCCACAGTGAACGAGGAGAAGTACACCATTCTCACATCTCAGGAACATTCTGGTTGTATTTTTTGAGAGACTGATTTGTTCACTCTGTTGATGTTCTCTGAAGGCAGAGAATATCAGAAAGATGTTTAATTGTGCTTTACTAAATATGAAAAAGTCTTTTGGCCATGTGGATGGATCATGACAAGCTATGGACAGCATTGCGAATAATACATATTCCAGACACTTCATTGTGCTCATGAGGAACCTGTACATAGACCAAGAAGCAATCATTTGAACAGAACATGGGAACATTGAATGGTTTAAAATCAAGAAAGGTGTGAGCCACGATGTATTCTTTCACCATACTTATTCAAACTGTATGATGAGGAAATAATCCAAGAAGCTGGATTATATGAAGAACGTGGCTTCAGGATTGGAGGAAAACTCATTAACAACCTGTGATATGCAGATGATTCAACCTTGCTTGCTGGAAGCGAAGAGGAATGAAAATACTTACTGATGAAGATCAAAGACCTCAGCTTCAGTCTGGGTTGCACCTCAATGTAAAAAAACAAAAATCCTCACCATTGGACCAATAATCAACATCCATATAAATGGAGAAAAGACTGAAGTTATCAAAGAGTTCATTTTGCTTGGATCCACCATCAACACTCATGGAAGCAGCAGACAGGAAATCATACAATACGTTTACTGCATTAGGCAAATCTTCTGCAGAAGACCTTGTTACAGTGTTCACAACAAAGATGTCAGTTTGAGAACTAAAGTGTATCTGACCCAAGTCATGGTATTTTCAAATGCATGTGAAAGTTGGACAGTGAATAAGGAAGACCATGGATGGATAAGTGTATGGATGGATGGTGGATGGATGGATGGATGGTTGAAAAGATGGTGGATGGATTGTTGGGTGGATGGGTGGTTGGATGAGTGGATGGATTGTTGGGTGGATGGATGAGTGGTTGGATGGATGGGTGGATGAGTGGATGGATGAGTGGATGGGTGGGTGGATTGTTGGGTGGATGGATGAGTGGTTGGATGGATGGGTTGGTGGGTGAATGGATGAGATAAATGAATGGATAGAGGTAGAGAGAGAGGTGGGTGAGTAGAGGAGACAGATGGAGGAGTCAGTGGATTAGAAGAGACAGAATAGATAGATGATAGATAAGAAAGAGACTCTCAAAGATTCCCTGGAAAAGGAAAAGATCAGCAAAAGTTTGAAGAGCATATCAGTAATCATTTTGTTGGCCCTAGGAAATGAGAGGATTCCTGATGTAGTGCTGTAGGATAAGGACTTGACCACAAAGTTGATTTGAATGACAGGGTTGGCAGTTCAAATTCACCAGCTGCTCCTCAGAAACCCTATATAGGGTTGTTATGAAGTGGAACCAACTCGATAGCACTTAACAACAGGTGACAGAATAGATTATTGAAAGATGATGGATGCATGGATGGATAGATGGATAGATAGATAGAT
>NW_006408890.1:407290-409172 GCF_000296735.1 Chrysochloris asiatica | reverse complement strand
GAGTGGGATCTACTTATGAAAAATCATCCACTGAGAACCCTGTGGAGCACAGATCTACTCTGAGACACACATGGGGCACCATGAGTGGGATCTACTTATGAAAAAACATCCACTGAGAACCCTGTGGAGCACAGAAGTACACATGTTGTGAATTACAATTGACACAACACGTGTTTTAAATTGTATCCTAAGCATGGAGTCCTGGTGTGGCTCAGTGGGTTAATGCACTGGACTACCAATTTGTTTCTTACCAGTAGGTCAGCAGTTCAAGTTCACCGGTTGCTCCTTGGAAATCCCATGCAGGGTCACTGTTGGCTGGAACTGACTCAACAACACTTCACAACAACAACACAACGTAGGCATATCACAGATCATAGTGTGCTAGAGTTCCTGTGTGGTACAAATAGTTCATATATTCAGAGGCTCACCACAAATATGCACATTTAAATGTACACCGATGTACCTCAGGAGACATTCCTGCCAATTCATTTCTGACAAAGTAGCGACTGAAAGTCTCAGGGAACATCGTTCTCCTCAGATACACATGGGATTTCTGTGAGTGGAGGTCTGGGGACTTAATGTAGGAGATAGCTTTTTAATTTTCTGGTGTTGATACTTTCTGACATTTAAACTTTAATTTCATCCTACGTCAAATGGAGACACACGATGTTTGAACTCTCAGGGCATTCGGTTAAAACAGAAAAGCATTCTCACTGTCCTGAAAGAACAGAACACAGAGCAGAATGCCCGGCATATATTAAAAGAGCCGGGTGTTGGGTTTAAAAGACGTCTTTGATACTGGGGCTTGGCTGGGTCCCGGTAGCTCAAACACGCCTGCACCCATGGTAGGAGGACCAGAGGTGTGGCCTTGGGACCCAGAATACACTCACCAACAACACGAAAAGCCAGCTTTTCGGTCGAAACAGTCCGGCCGGAATTTAACTGAATCCTATGGAATAGCTGTTGCCTGGGTTGGGTCCGTACAGAATGAAGACTTGATCCGTGAACTTCCAGCAACCGTGCAAAGACTGAAGACAAATTTTAAATCATGAATTTTGCCCTATTTTCATGCTTCCTTAATTTTTTTTTTGTCTCTCCTTTCAGCCCTGATGGTGCACTGGGTAAAACATCAGATTGCTAACCAAAAACAAAATCCTCAACAAGGTGAACTGGTACAGCGGTCCCTGATACAGGCTCAAGTTTAACAACAATTATGAGAACAGCGCAGCAACGGGTGGTGTTTTGTTTTGTTGTGTATTTAAGGTCGACATGGCTCAGAACTGATTCAATGACAACTTCTTCCTCTAATGAAACCTGGTAGCCCTGCAGCTAAGCACCTAAAACTTATCAGAAGGTCTTCTGTTCAAACCCACCAGCTGCTCCTCAGTAGACAGGCCCCCCGGCAATTTGCTTGTTTAAAGAAGACAGCCTGGGAACCCACATGGGGCAGTTCTACTCTGTCACACAACAATTCTTTCATCCAGACTCAGATAAGAAATACACAAAGGTTATGCAAATAGATATCAACAAAGATTTCTTGAGAAAACCAGTTCATCCCTAAGAACTGCATGCATGATGGGTTTCCACTGTCGATGTTGTTAAGTGCTACCGAGTCAGCTCAAAGTGGTCCACGTTGTTGTCGTTGACTGCCGTCGAGTCGGTTCTGACCCATAGCGACCCTGTATAAGGTTTGCGAGGAGCAGCTGGTGAGCTTGAACCAGTGACCTTGCAGTTCAAACAACCTTGCAGTCTGGTGCATTAATCCACAACACCACACCAGGACTCCTACGCACCACAAAACACAACACTGCCCAGTCCTGGGCCATCCTCACAATTGTTACGCTTGAGCCCATTGCTGCTGCCACTGTTTCAACCCATCTCA
>NW_006408890.1:404093-405976 GCF_000296735.1 Chrysochloris asiatica | reverse complement strand
GGGCACCATGAGTGGGATCTACTTATGAAACATCATCCACTGAGAACCCTGTGGGCACAGTTCTACTCTGACACACACGGGGCACCATGAGTCAGAACGAACTCAATAGCAAGTGGTTTACTGTTTGTTTTTTTAAACCATTTGCCATGCTGGTCTTTTCATACAGTATTTAAATCAGGGTCAAAAGCCAATTTGTTCCTGCTGCTGTTAACATCCTGGTTTGTGTTTCAACTGAAACTGAACTTATTCATTTATGCCCAATTTTTCCTTTTTTAATTTTTTAAAATGATCCTTAGAGGTCACTTCCTTGTTCCTCCCTTGCATCCTGCTTCCTGCTGACTGCCCAGACTGTTCGCTGGACTCTGGGCACAGAGATTCACTGAGGAGAGCTAAATAGGTTTCACATTCTACGGTCCATCCGGGCCTGCATGGGCAGACCCTACCCCAAGCCTGCTCTTGGGAGGCTGGGGGGCTGTGTAAGGTGTGGAGCCCAACCCAAAGCATTTGGCTGTGAGAAGTACGTCCCCAGAAGGGTACAGGAATGTCCTAGCGGTTGGTGGAATAGGCACCATGGTGCCGAAATGGGAGCTCTTCCCACCACAGGGTAGGACTGTGTCCACAGCCAACCCAGCCCGCCCTTGGGATTCTCAGATCCAGACAGGCCAATGGAGACTGGACCACGTCTCTCTGGAGACATGGACACACCAGGGCCAGCCCAGGCAGTGGACAGGTCACTCTTTCCTGTCCCCGCCTCCCCTTCCATTCCATTCTCGAATCTTCTTATTGCTTGGGATGGGGGGATGTGAGTGTGGGTGTTTCACAAATCAGCTGAGCAATCTGGGGTGTCTGCGGCCAACACCTTCCCCATTCATTTATGTTGGTTTTAAAATAATTCGCCGAGTTTCCATCGACCGGGAGTAAACGAAAGAACCAATGAAGGAAATGGATCTTTGCCAACCGAAGAAAACGTTGGCAATACCTGGGTATTCTGTAGGTCGTCGGCTTTCTACAACATCCATGAGTCAGAAATATGGGCAGGGGGCCCCTTGTAGGCTGACTTCCTCCGAGCCACAGACCCAGCAGACATCCCTAAGACTTTCTCTATCTCCCTACCCCACACACACCCCAGCCCCTGCCACATCATGAGATTTATAGCATCTGGAGGCAAAGGTGGGATCTTGTTACAAAAGGCTTCTTCTTTGGGTGATGCATGATGAAATGTAATTACAATTTAGCTCTGCGAAAAACAGAGACAAGCCTATGTTCTGTGCTGCCTGACTTCTGCTAAATCGCAGGGCTTTTATGCAACTTGCCCTCTGTGCAAACTTACCAGGATGGTTCAATGAGGAGTACAGTGCAGAGGTCAAAGTAGACCCAGATCTGGTTTGCTGACCACTGCATTCAGGAACCTCCTAAGCCTGGACTTAACGTGGTTCCCAAACCCAGGAGATGCCTTCCTGTCGAATCAATTTCCAGGCAATTCCAGATACCCAGACAGTGACCTCTTGCTTGGACAAGTGTCCAAATAGCTAGCCACATTCCTGGGTTTTGTCTGTGTAGAGAGAGACTCAGTGTGAAAATTGTATTGGCTCTTTGCTAAAGCAGCATTGTGGATGGGAACCTATTTACTGGAGTGAGTAGGGCTTTGGGGAAGAAAAGTAGACACTGTTTGGGGTGCCCTGGATCCTTGAGTTCTGTATTTAATCAAGACTACAGCTGTATTTAATTGTACCCCTCCACAAGTTCCTGGTGTGGCGCTGTGGGTTAATGCACCAGACTGCAAAGTTGTTTGAACTGCAAGGTTGGTGGTTCAAGCTCACCAGCTGCTCCTTGGAAACCCTATACAGGGTCGCTATGGGTCAGAACAGACTCAACGGCATTTC
>NW_006408890.1:393359-403038 GCF_000296735.1 Chrysochloris asiatica | reverse complement strand
CAGCTTTCGCATCCAAACTTACAGCTTCCTAAAGTGCTGGAGAAGGAACGCATGCTCATGAAAGATACCCCCTGTGGTATTTCTGCTTTATCAGAACTGGGTAACTTAGATGCCACACGTCCAACCTCAAATGCCTGTCTGCACCCTGTGGAACAACCACAGAGGACTTCCCAAGGAGGTTGTTGTCCCCAAGAGCAATTCATGCTAAGATAATGGCGAACTGCAGATGGTGATGTTGAAAGCCCAAGTCAAGGGAATGAAATCCCCAAGCCAAGACCCAGGACCCCAGGGAGAATAAGACATGCCCCTTCAACAAGCTACATAAAGATGCTGGAGATCGTTATAGATGATGTGGATCAAAGTCCAAGTGTGGTCAATGGAGATCTTGAAGACCCTCAAGAGAACAGAAGCCGGCATCCTCAGTAATTTGTGTTATTGTGGTATGTCATCATATCTGGAATTCCCAGGCAGGACGATGGAGTTCCTGAGTCAAGACCCCTGGGAGAGGAAGACCAGCAGCTATAAGAACAATGTATGTTGGAATAATGGGTCATCATTTCTGGAATTCCCATTCAGGGCAATACGGTCCTCAACCTACAACCCCATGGGGAGGAGAACCAGCATCTACAAAAACAATTGGAACTGAGAGGGTGGCTCTTCATACCTGGAATTCCCAGTCAATGAGATGGGTTTCTCAACCCAAGACCTGAAGGGGAGGAGGACCACCATCCACAAGAACAGCATACAATGAGAGTTGGTGGGAAATCGTGTATGATGATCCTGGAAACAAGTTAGTAGAATAAAGTCTCCAACCCAAGACCCAAGACCCTTTCTGAAAGAGGCATGGTCATGTCTAATTGCTTCCCTGGGGACCTTCCATGACACCAACTATAAATGAAGTCAGTCATGGCTCCTTCCACCCTCTTGTCCCCCAAAAGCTGGTTCCCCCAGGTCCCTCTGAAGCCACAAGCAGAGAAGACCGCCATTGCCAATCTCTTGCCCACACTATGTTCCCACAGGATTGCTGTCTGAGCACATATTCAATTGCTCCCAGACAGTATTTTTGAGCCTTTTTATGTTTCAGTATGTTGATGTTGTTAAGTGGCTTCAAGTCGGTTCTGACTCATACCTGCCCTGTATAGGGTTTCTGAGGAGTGGCTGGTGAGCTTTGAACCTCCAACCTTGCGGTTCAAACTAACTTTGAGATTCAGTGCGTCATTACAATTTAGGTGAAAGATGATAGAGCAAATTAGGGTTCCAACCAACAGCCCAGACACATTTTGTTTGGTGACAATGTTTGAATCCCCTGAAAGTAACATCACTCTTCTCAGGTCCTCCCTGCACTCTCTGTTTCCATTCACCCTCCTTCCCTGTCGCTTCCTGTATTCTGAGCTTTCGGGGGAAGCAAATGGTACCCTTTAGGTCTCCTATGGTGGTATGGTGGTATGGTGGTATGGTGGTATGGTGGTACAGTAACTTGAGTGCTGGGCTGCTAACCAAAACGTAAGCAGTTCTAATCCACCAACTTTTCTGTCAGAGAAAAATAAGATGTCGCAGTCTGGTCCCGTAAAGATGTACAGCCTCAGAAACCCTGTGCAGGTCGCTATGAGTCAGAACCGACTCCACAGCACATAACCACCACCCACACACCACTGTGTGGCTGAAAGTCGACACCCAGGAGTGGGTTCAGATCCAGGCATGAAGGAGTAAGGACCACAGTTTAGGAGGTCTCACCAGTTAGTCTCAATAGTATTATAAAGTGCAAGAAATCTTTGTTTTATGAATGTGTGAAAGAGAACGTGCAGAACATATTCAATATTCCATCAAGTTCTGGGGCTCAGAACCATAGACTTGGGTCAGGTGGTATTCCATACCCACAAAGACAATGGTCTACACCCTAATTCGCTGAGTAGCGACTAGGATCTTAAACGTTCATGAAGTTCCCACGTCAGGTTCAACTCTGGTTTCTGCCTGTCTGCAGGAAAGAAGGCTGATGAAAATCTAAGAGGCTTGGAAACAATTAGTCCAGTGGATACATGGACCATATTAGTCTCCAGGACCCAGAAACCAGAGAAAGTAGATGGTGCCTAGCTCCCACTACCAGCTGCTCTGACAGGGATCCCATTAGAAGGTCCTGGATAGAGTGGGAGAAAATGTGGACTGAAACTCAAAATTATAAAAGAAATTAGGCTTACTGGTCTGAAAGAAAGTGGTAGAACCCTCAGACTGTGTGGTCCTTGGTGACCCTTCAGGTCTGGAACTGAACTCACTCCCTTGGTTCCATTTTCAGCCAAACAACAGACAAGTCCGTAAGAGGAACGGAGTCCCGGTGTGGATCTGCAGGCTAATGCACCGGACCACAAAGTTGGTTCGAACATCAAGGTCGGTGGTTCAAGTTCACCAGTTGCTCCTCGGAAACCCTATACAGGGTTGCTATTGATTGGAGCAGACTCTCCGGCACTTAACAACAACAACAACAACATACGAGAAGCAATAAAATCAGTGAGGTACATACACCATGGAATGGCGAACCATTTGAGATCAAAAGGGCAGTGTTTACCAAAGGGCAAAATCAGAGGAGTCGGGAAGGAAAGAGGAATGAAATGAAGAAACACACGGATGACGTAGAAGTGATGTTCCATGGAGGAGGTTACAATCAACGAGATGAAAGAAAATGTTCATGAGTTGTTGAATGTAAAACTGATGGTCTGTAAGCCTTGACTCCATTGTGGGGCAAAGGGGGAAATCCCATCCGTTTCTACAGGTTTCTTTCTTAGAAATATGTAGAAATGGATCCTAGTTTCTCCTTCCAAGCACCATGGACACTAAATTGCTGGCCAGTTGGCCAGTTTATCTGGTGGCTCGGTGGTACAGTCTTCACCTTCCACGTGGAAGATCCAAGTTCGATTCCCAGCCAGTGTACCTCATACACGACCCCCACTTGTCTGTCCAAGGAGACTTGTGTGTGGCTGTGATGCTGAGCAGATTTCAGCAGAGCATCCAGACAAAAAGAGACCAGGAAGAAAGGCCTGGATATGTACTTCCAAAACCCAGCCTCGGAAACCCCTATGCATCACAACAGCGCTATCCACAAGGATCCTCACAGTGGCGCAGGACTAAGGAGAGTTTGATCCTGTTGTTCATGGGGTTTCCATGAGTCGGGGTCAATTCAATGACAAGGCATCATGAACTGCACGATTGTATACCAATGTCTGAATACACAGAACCAGAGAGAATTCAGGCTTGAGAGATCCCTGTGGCTGCTTCCAACAAAGTTCAGCACCTTCCCAAAGACTCAAGAAAGATTTCCTGCATGTGAAACAGGTTCCTGTATTTCAGGGTGTCAGGTGGCATGCCATTGGGTTTTCTACTTAAGAAATATATACACATTTTCCATAATCTGTGAGTGACTTGTTAAGCCAACGTTCCAGATCATCAGCTCTGAAATTTCCCTTCCTTGGTTCCTTCCAAGTCCTGCTAATTATAACACTTATGTTAGACCATCCTGTGCTTGCTACGGTCTGCGCATCTTTGAAGATTTTGTGGGCTGCTCAGAGAGGCCGTCTCCCCAGTACAACCGAGCACAGCTCTGCAGTTCGACCTCTTTCATCTCTCCTCACACGTTCATCTTCGGTTCTTTGACAAGTTCAGTTATCGTCTCCAGAACCCATACAATCCATCAACGCCTGGCTCTGCTCAACGGAAAACAATGGGCAGCTAGAGAGGAACAGGGATTCTGGGACATGGTCCTCATTTGGAGGGAGGAGCTCTGCAAACCAACATTCAGATTTTTCCATTGGCCTTGCCTTCTCCCAGCTCCCAGTGTCGTTGGGTGCTGGGTCCCTGAAGGTGACATCATCTGAGTCCACATGTTTAACGTCCCTGCCTTTAGATTACGGTGTTGGTGAGGAATATTACATGAACTCTGGGCTACCAGAAGAATGAACAAATCTATCTGGGAGGAAGTACAGACAGAATGCTCATTAGAAGTCAGGGATGGTCAGACTTTGTCAGTCATATTTCACACATAGTATCAGGAGGGACCAGTCCCTGGAGAAGGACATCGTGCTCGGTAAAGTGCAAGGTCAACATAAAAGAGGAAGACCCCAATGAGATGGATTGGCACAGTGGCAACAGTAGTGGGCTCAAACAGAACAACAATTGTGAGGTTTGGAAAGAATTAGCCCCGTGGAGAAATGGGCCACATGAACATCAGTGAGGAAGTGCAGGTCCGGGCTGTGGTTTGTTCTGCTGTATCTAGGGTTGCTATGAGTCGGAACCAACATCACAGCATTGAAGAACAAAATTAATGTCCCCAAGGTCTTGGCTGGTAAATGATTGGACACATATCTACTGAGAGGTTGGTGGTTGAAACCCTGGAAAAAGTATGATGGTGAGTTTCTGAAACGTCGTCATCCTTGGCGGATCACCAAGAGCCTGAATCAAGCAGATGGGAAGTTGTTTTGTGGTTGCATATTTTGTTGTAATATTTGGATTGATCTTCTTGAACTGCTCTTTGAAATTTTCTGTTCAGCTCTTTGACCTCCTCATTTCTTCCATTTGCTTTAGCATCTCTAGGCTGGAGAACAAGTTTCAGAGTCTCTTCTGACGTCCATTTTGACCTTTTCCTTCTTTTTTGTCTTCTTAATGATCTTTTGCTTTCTTCATGTATGATGTTCTTGGTGTCATCCCATAACTCTTCTGGTCTTTGGTCTTTAGCTTCTAATGCATCAAATCTGTTCTTCAGATGGTCTGTAAGTTCAGTGTTACATGTTCTAAATAATATTTTGGCTCTCATGGACTTTTTTTCATTTTCTTCAACTTCAGCCTGAACTCACGTATGAGCAATTGATGGTCTGTTCCACAGTCAGCCTGGTCTTGTTTCGGCTGATGCTATGGAGCTTTTCCACTGTCTCTTTCCACAGATGTAGTCAATTTGATTTCTGTGTATTCCATGTCGTAAGGTCCATGTGCACAGTTGTCTTTCATGTTGTTTCAAAAACATATTTGCAATGAAGAAGTCATTGGTCTTACAGAATGTCATCATGCGATCTCCGGCATCATTTCTATCACCAAGGCCTTACTTGCCATCCACTGATCTGTCCTCTGTGTTTCCAGCCTTTGCATTCCAATCACCACTCATTATCCATACATCTTGATTGTACGTTTCATCAATTTCAGACTGAAGAAGGTCGAATCCATCAATTTCACCATCACTGGCTTCACTGGTTGGTACATACATTTGAATAATAGCGGTGTTCACTGGTTTTCCTTGTTGTGTTGTTGTGAAGTGCCATCAAGTTGGTTATGACCCATAGAGACCCTGTATAGGGTTTCCAAGGAGCAGTTGGTGAGCTTGAACCGCCGACCTTGCAGTTCAAATGGCTTTGCAGTCTGGCACATTAACCTACAGCGCCATACCAGGACTCTAATTTTCCTTGTAGGTGTATAGATGTTATCCTATCACAGACAGCAATATACTCCAAGATAGATCTCGATACATTCTTTTTGATGATGAATTTGGCACCGTTTCTCTTCAACTTGTCATTCCTGGCATAGGAAACCATGTGGGTTTCTGTGAGTCGGAACTGACTCAACAGCATTTAACAATAACAATAAACTTCAGAAGGGGTCTGCCTCTCCTTCTTCCTAGCCTGTCTTGGTCTGGAAGTCTAGCTGAAACCTGTCCATCGTGGGTGGGCCCTGCTGGTGTTTAGAATACCAGTGGCCTAGCTCCCAGCATCACAGCAACACACACACCACCACAATACGAAAACCGACAGATGCGTGGTAGTGTTGATATGGAAGGTCCGCATAAAATTGGAAGACCCCCAATGAGATGGACTGGCAGCAGCGATGGGCTCAGGCTTAACATCTGTGAGGTTGACACAGGACTGGGCAGTGCTTCGTTCTGTTGTGTACGGGGTCACTATGAGTCGGAACTGACTCAACGGCACCTAACAACAACAACATGATATCAGTGAGGAAGGATGCAATCTACAGTATGAGGCTGTATCTGAGTCAATCTCATTTGAGGAATAAAAGAGATTAAACTGGAAAGCCAAGCTTAGAAGGACTCACTACCATCAAGAAAGAAGAGCCAAGAGTGGGCTGCATGCTTTGGACCCAAGGTCCCTGCTCTGTGAAGTTCCTAAATCCAGGAGACAGTTGATGGCAAGATACATGGAGATCTCTAAGGAACGCTGGACCTACACATGATGAAGAGACAAGGGCATTTCTTCAGAACAGACAAAGAGAGAAAGCCTTCCCCTGGAGTTGGAACTCTGACTTTGGACTTCAGTCTCCTAAACAGTGAAAGGATCATTTATTAATTAAAGCCATCCACCTGCAGTATCCCTGTCATAATGACACTGAAGAAGGAAGACGTATCCAAAACGATTAAATCAGACGTTCAGACAAAAATGTGTACACCAACCTTCCTAGCAGCTTTATTCCTAATAGCCCAAACAGGAAAACAGCCCAAAGGCTTTTCAACATGTGAAGGACCCAAATAGGGTCTGCCCACACAGTGAGGTGTTACTCACTGCCAGTGAGACTCATTCTGACCCATTGTTGTTGTTGTTGTGAAGTGCTGTCGACTCGGTTCCCAACCATAGCTATCCTGTACAGGGTTTCCGAGGAGCAGCTGGTGAGCTTGAACAGCTGACCTTGAGGTTCAAACGGCTTTGCCGTCTGGCACATTAACAGCGCCATGCCAGGACTCCATCATTCTGACCCATAGCAACCCTATAGATATGCAGAAGCTGACTGCCACATTTTTCTCCTGTGGAACAACTGGTGGGTTTGAACCACAAAGTTGTTGGTCAGCAGTCCAATGTTTAACCCACTGTACCACCAGGCCTCCTTAGTTAAATATCAAAATCCAAAGCTAAACCCATTACCATGACGTCTATTTCATCTCATAGCGACCCTATAGAACAAAGTGAAACTGCCCCCATTGAGTTTCCAAATTGTAAACCCTTATGTAAACAGACAGACTCATCTTTCTCCTAAGGAACGGCTGATGACTTTGAACCGCCAACCTTGAGGGCCACATCCAAGCTTTTAACCGCTGTGCCACCCAAGGCTCCTAAATGGGTGGACTATTGTTATTTGTTGTTAAGTGCCATTGAATTGGTTGGGACTCAATAGCAACCCTGTAAAAGGTTCTCAAGGAGCTACTAGTGGGGTTGAACTTCTGATCTGTCAGTTAGCATCCAGGGCTGATCCTAAAGCTCCACAGCATTCCTAGGTTTGGTGGGAGTAGTGGTTGTGTGCCGTGGAGTCAGTTCTGACTGATATCCACTCCGTATAGGGTTTCTGAGGCTATAAATCTCTATGGGAGCAGAAAGCTTCATCTTTCTCCCAGAGAGTGGCTGGTAGATTTGAACTGTTGACCTTGGAGTTAGCAGCCCAGCTCATAATCCATTATGCTATCAGGGTTCCTTCCTTTAAATATACATAGCATTTATCAGTGTAACCATTTAGAAAATTTGAGGCACAATGGTTAAGCATTAAGTATTGGATGTTGAGCGTTGGACATTGAGTGTTGGATGTTAAACATTAGGCACTGAGCATTGAACGTTGAGCATCGGACCGTTGAGCATTGGATGTTGAGCATTGAATGTTAAGCATTGAACGTTGAGCATTGGACTTGAGCGCTGGATATTAAGCATTGGACATTCAGTGTTCGATGTTGAACATTGGGAGTTGAACATTGGACGTTGAGCATTGGATGTTGAGCATTGGGCTTAGTGTTGGATGTTGAGCATTGAACGTTGGGTGTTGGATGTTGGGCATTGGACGTTGGGTGTTGGATGTTGTGCATTGGATGCTGAGCGTCAGATGTTGGGTGTTGGATGTTATGTGTTGGATGTTGAGCATTGGACGTTGAATGTTGGACATTAAACGTTGGATATTGAGCACTAGACTTGAGCATTGGACGTTGAGTGTTGGATGTTGAGTGTTGGACATTGGGAGTCAGTGTTGGGTGTTAGATGTTGAGCGTTGGATGTTGAGCGTTGGATGTTGAGTGTTGGATGTTGAGCATTGGACATTGAGCGTTGAGCATTGGACGTTGGATGTTGCACACTGAACGTTGAGCATTGGACTTGAGCATCAGATGTTGAGTGTTGGATGTTGAGCATTGGACGTTGATTGTTGGACTTGAGTATTGGATGTTGGGCGTTAAGCATTGGACAGTTTGAACTCACCAGCAGCTTCGAGGGAGAAAGATATGACAATCTACTTCCATAAAGATGACAGCCTTGGAAACCTTGGGGGTCATTCTACTCTCTCCTATAGGGTTTCTGTGAGTGGTTTTACTTTAATAAACAAAAGCTACGTGCAATGAAAGAACTTACTTGTTTTCATTGTTAACATTTATTATGAATGCATATTGATTGAAGTAATAATACATGTGTGGCTTCTGATAAATAGTAATTAAACATAAAAAAAAGTGTTGTCCACAGAGTGATGGGTGTCTTCCTCAGTACGGTCAGGTACCCAAAAAGGAGTGCAGCTAATTACTTGCCACCCATTGTGTGCTTATCATCCAGATTGCGAAAGTAAACAGGAAGAAAATGTGAATCTGTACATCCACACCTGGGAATGGAAGGCTGTTTCCTGTCATCCAAGTACACCATATGTGTTTGCAACTCTGCCCGTTGAAACCATCCACTCATATTTCTGTGAACGAAACACTAGGTCCCTGAGACAAGGATGCTGAAGGTGATGTTGAGGGAGGCTGTGATGAGAACTGTGTGGCAGATGCTGCCGGTCATGATGCAGACCACGAGGATGACAATGGGGAAGCTGATCATGTTGAAGATGGTGGAGGAGGTAGAAATTATGGAGACAGTGATGAAGGTGGTGATGCTGATGACAATGGTGGTGGTTACGGTGATGCTGGTGAGGAAGATGGTAAACACGATGAAGGTGATGCTGACCATAACCATGTTGAGTGTTGGATTTGGTGCATTGGGCGTTGGCCATGATGCTGTTGACAAAGAAGAAGATGGTGATGATGGCTATGGTACTGATGGAGATGAAGGTGATGAAGAAAAAGAATGTGAGAAGGAGGATGACCAACATGACGCTGAAGGTGGAAGAGGGCAGAGAGGACCTCAAGGTGTCTCCATCCATGATGGTGGGACAGTTGTCTCTTGGTGTACACATGAGAAGAGATGAAATGGAGAGATATCAGAAGTCCTCTAGATAACCAGGCACAATTTAGACTTCTGATAGCTCTCGCAGTGACAGGAGGAATAGAGAGTCAGTTCCCAAATCAGCCCATACAAGTCTGACTGTTCTAGTGGGGGTGTTTGAGAAGTCCACGAGATACAGCCCAACTTGAAAATGAAGGCTCTCTAGGAGAGGGTAGACCAGCGAGTCTCATGTAAGACAAAGTGAAGTAAAATTTAACCTAACCCAATCAAAGTCAACCCAACTAAACCAATCAGAGACAATTCAACTAATGCAATCAGAGACAACCCAATTAACCCAATCACAGACAACCCAACTAACCCAATCAGAGACAATTCAACCAAACCAATCACGTACAGTGAATAAAGAGGATCGTAGAAGAATTGATGCCTTTGAGTTGTGGTGTTGGAGGAGAATACTGAGGGTGCCATGGACTGCCAAAAGAACCAATAGATCTGTTTTGGAAGAAGTGCAG
>NW_006408890.1:390959-393074 GCF_000296735.1 Chrysochloris asiatica | reverse complement strand
ATGGCACCTGACAACAACAACAACAATCACGTACAACCCAACAAACCCAATCAGAGTCAACATAACTAACCCAGTCAGCCAATCCAACCAGCCTAATCAGACAACCCAACTAACTCAGAGACAACCCAACTAACCCAATCAGAAACAATTCAACTAAACCAATCAAATACAAAGATGACGTTTGCTGCTCCCGTAAAGATTTACAGCCTCGGAAACCTTGTACAGGGTCGCTATCAGTTGGAACCGACTCCACAGCACACAACAACAACGCAATCAGAGACAACCCAATCACTAACATTGGCACTGTTGACAGAATGTCATCAAAAGGGATGGGGGGCAGGATGAAGGATGTCTTAAGGCGACCAACCACACAAGATCAAAATGGCAGCATTTGCTCAGGGATAGAGGTCAGAAGCAGGGCGAGGCAGGAAATGCGGAAACAGAAAACATGAGGAGGATATGGAAGAACCGAGGTTCCATGATGGGATCTCAATCAATGAGATGAAGTAAAACATGTATGAATTTCTAATGGAAAGCCAATTCGGTCTATAAATTTTCACCTAAATCACAATAAATACATGTATTTTTTAATTTACAAGAAGGAAGGAAGGAAACTTGAAACAGGGAGGAAGTGGAAAGAGTGTTGTTATGTTGTAGGGATTGTAATCCATGTCACAAAACAAAATGTGTAAGAATCATTGAATGGAAAACTAATCTGCTCTGTTAATCACAATAAAAATATTTTGGTTTTGTTTTTTAAAAAAAAAAAAAAAAAGCTCATGGAGATGGATTGGCATAGCAGCAACTGGAGGAAGATGCGGGACCGGGCGGTGATCCCTTCTGTTGTTCCTGACGTCTCTGTGAAATCCCATCAGTGGTACCCAATAATAGCAGCAATGGAAGCATGGAGCTGAGGGAGGACGTGAAAAGAATGTGGTTACATTGTAGGGATTGCAATAAATGCCTCCCATCAAAACGTGCACGACTTGTTGAATGGAAAACCAGTTTGCTCTGTAAATAGCAAATCACAAAAACAAAACAAAAAACTCTGAAAGAAATCGCTGGGTGGTCAAACTGTCATTATGCTTCTGAACCAAGATCTTGAATTTTGTAGGATCCAACAAGAGGACATCCCACGAGGGACATCACCACTGGGAAGTGAAGACCATGAAAGAGGTTGAAGGAGGGGGTCACCTTCCCCACCCCCACCTCTCCACCCGCCTTCTCAAAGGACCCCACCCTGTGCCAGCCTACATGATGTCAGTGCTTGTCACAACCTTCTCCTGATTTTTTCCCATTTAATTTAATTTTCATATTTGTCCTCAAGGAGCTGAAAACAGCTGATCCCACAGAGCTCTCTGTCTTCATCCCAAAGGACCAAGATTAAATGTTCCTTCAGCCATCAACCAGGGATTTCCTCCACATACAAATCAAGGGCCAATTAGTATGCAAATGCCAAGGGGTATTTTTTTGCTTGGTAATTCAGCACCTGTGCGGCAGCCTCAGGCACTCAGAACCCAAACAGCCAATCAAACCCACTGTCTCCCTCAGACTCAAAAAAGGTATTAGTCCCAGTTGGGGAAAGTTCAAACATTGCCTTGCCCAGCAACCACATTGTACAAGATGGAGACTAAAAATGTTGCCTACTCAATTGAAAGCCAGCTGTAGAATTATTCCCACAGTTTTTTAAAGTACATGCCTCCCAGCCAAGAAGTTTTGGTCACATTGCTACTAAAAATGATGGAACCTTCAACAGAACCTGAGTAAGAAATATATTCTGGACATTCTCACACTGACCTCTCAAAACTGAAAAATTAAGCCAGGAGGAAAACTAAAGCAGGTAGCATGAGCACAAAAAGGAAACTTCCCACGGGGCACAACTGGTAAAAGCTTGCATATGGCTGTCAACAGAAAGGTTGGAGATTTGAATGCATCCAGAAGAAAGACCCAGGGATCTAATTATGAGAAATCATCCACTGAGAACCCTGTGGGGCACAGTTCTACTCTGACACACACAGGGCACCATGAGTGGGATCTACTTATGAAACATCATCCACTGAGAACCCTGTGGACACAGTTCTACTCTGACACACACGGGGGCACCATGAGTGGGAT
>NW_006408890.1:382351-390682 GCF_000296735.1 Chrysochloris asiatica | reverse complement strand
ACAGTTCTACTCTGGCATATGTGAGGCCTCATTATTTGAGGTCAATTCCACAGCAGCTGATTGGTTGATGTTATAGATTAAAGTCTAAAATCACCCTGCCATGGAGTTGATTCTGACTCAAAGCAGCCTTGTAGGAGAGAATAGAATTGCCCCATAGGGCAATGCTTATCGTACAACACCACTCCAGGACTTCATGTGGACGGGCAGACGCTGAAACACAAACCTTCCCCCGTCACCCACAGAGAAAACGCCTTCCTCTAGAAGCGATGCCCCGAATTCAAACTCCTAGCGTGCCAACTTTGAGAACATCAATGTCTGTTCCTAAAAGCCACTCCTTGTGATATTTTTGTTACCAAGTGTTAGAAAACACAGACTCAAGTTAAAGTTGACAGTAACCATTACATATGGCATTGCGTAGCACTGTAGGATAAGCACTCTACCACAAGGTTGGTGGTTCAAAGTCACCAACTGCTCCTCAGAAAGCCTATTTGTTGTTTTTGTTAAGTACTGTGGAGTCGGTTCTGACTCATAGTGACCCTGCACAGGATTTCCGAGGCTGTAAATCTTTACAGGAGCAGAAAGCTTCATCTTTCTCCCGTGGAACAGCTGGTAGTTTCAAACTGCCGACATTGAGGTTAGCAGCCCGATTTGTAACCACTACGGTACCAGAGCTCCTTCAGAAAGCCTATACAGGGTTGCTGGCATTTGACAACATCGCATTGTACGATAAGATCTAGACTGCTAACTATAAGGTTCGGGTACAAACCTGCAAGTTGTTCCTTGTGAACCTTATACAAAGATACTGTGATTCAGAACCAGAGCTGAACACTAACAATCTGCTACCCATCTCCTGCACAAGACCCCTTTAAAGCATTGAAGAGCAGGACCAAGGTATCCCTGACCCAAACCCTAGTACTTTCAGTAGCCTCATATGTATGTGAAAGTTGGACACTGAATAAGGAAGACTGTAGAAGAATTGATACATTTGAGTTATGGTATTGGAGGAGAATATTGAAAGTACCATGGGCTGCCAAAAGAACCAATAGATCTGTGTTGGAAGAAGTGCAGCCAGAGTGCTCCTTATGGCCAGACTTGGTCTCTCATCCTTCAGACATATTATCAGGAGGGGCCAGTTCCTGGAGAAGGACATCATGCTTGGTAAAGTGGAGGGTCAGAGAAAAAGAGGAAGACGCCCAACGAGATGGATTGGCACAGTGGCAGCATCAATGGACTCAACTGTAGCAACAGTTGTGAGGTTGGTGCAGGACCAGGCAGTGTTTTGTTCTCTTGTTAACGGAGTTAATGTGAGTTGGAATCAAGCTGGTGACACCTAACAAATCCAACTAAAAGACAGAGAACTGTTGAATGTTATATTTTTGCACATGAGACAGAAAAACGTGTCTGGGAAAGACAGTAGGATGTTGGCAGAAGCTTGTCTACGTGATGGTTTTAATCTGAGCTCAGTTGTCGCAGATATTAATGTCATCAGACAGTCATTGGGCATAGGCAGAAAACTAAACCCCTCAAGCCATCGAAGGAAAGCACCTGCTGCCCACACCTCCCTCAGGAAAAGAGAATAATTAGGCCCTTCTTATCTAGAGAGGGGGCCACGGTGCCACCCTACCACTCACAGTAACGGTACGGGAACAGTAGAATTGTTTTGTACGACTTCCAAAACTGATAATTTTTATGGGATCAAGACAGTGTCTTCTTTGGATGGCAGTGTGTTTGGTTTGAGATATCCAAGGGGGCTTAAAAATATCGATGGGAAATAGAATTAAAGATAATAGAATCAACTCACTGAGAATATTAATCAAAGGTTTGAAGGCTTGAATCTATCCAGAGTTGTATTTCAAGAAAGATCTGTTGATTCACTTCCAAAAATTACCAGCTCTACTCCGATACACACGGGGTCATCATGAGTATAAATTTACATCATTCAACGCTAAGTATTGTAAAGATAGAATCACGTCTACCAGACACCTCTCTCTTCCCCAAGCCCTGTACCATGTTCTCCTGACATTACCTAGAGAAAACCTACTCAAGAAACAAAATCCCGTCCCTTCGTCCACTGAAGTGACATCCTCAGCATCAAACCCATCTCAACAGTTCCCGATTCTCCCAGGAATGAGCAATGTGCAAAAATCCCTCTTGACCAGAACCCAACAGAATTCCCACGAGCTACAAGGCTTCTTTGGTTTTAAAATAATGCAGCATTCTGACAATTTCTCTACTGATTACATATTCATAAAACTTTAAAAAATATATGAGACCAGAAGAAGTAGATGGTGCCTGGCTTCCACGACAAACTGCTCTGAAATCACATTAGAAGGTCCTGGGTGCAGTGTGGAGAGAACATGGAACAAAATGCAAAATCTTAAAATAATAATAATAATATAGGCTGACTGGTAGAATCGTGAGACCATTACCCTTGGTTACCAGTGAGGTGTGGAACTGCAGTTCATGACTCAATTTTCAACCAAGCAATAGATAGATATACCCGGGTGGGGTTAACAACACTACTGAGGTCTGTCCACCACAGAATGAGCAATTATTCGAGGTCAAGAAGGGCATTTTGACCCAAAAAGGATGGGGAAAGAAATAGGGATGGACACAGGACACACAGGAAAAGGGAGAAGTGATGTTACATTGAGGATATTCCAGTTAAGGTGAAACAAAACGTGCATGAATTGTTGAATGTAAAACCAATGACCTTCTCTGTCAACCTTCATCCAACACACAATGTTGTTCTTGTTAAGTGCTGTTGAATCGGTTCCACCTCATAGCGACCCTGTATAGGGTTTCCAAGGAGCAGTTGGTGAGTTTGAACCACCGACCTTGCATTTCAAACCGACCTTGTAGTCCACCACATTAACCCATGGCACCACACCAAGACTCCAAATTAAAAAGAAAAACACACTTGTGAATTGTCACCAGGAGGGTCATCTAGACCAAAGCCATAGGTACCAGCAGCTAGAAACGTCTATTGTTTTGTTTACAAAATATCTCAGAGGAATGCCTTGCCCACCAGCAACCCAGCCCTAAAGTTAATCAAAGGGAAGGCTGCAACTCCCTGTTACACTTGATACTTCCTTCCCCCATCTTTTTCCTACACACACTCTCCTTCCATGCCCTGCTTCTTGAATAAAAACATGAGCGGATCTCGCTGAGGATGTAGGTTGAGCCATGAGTAACTCTACTATACATCACCCTAATTCACAGAATATGGCCTAAGCTAGATGCACAATAACCCATTGTTGAAAGTGACATGCATCATCCTGTATGCAGACATGAAAGAAATATGGGGATTAGGGGAGCATGTGTGAAGGATTTGTGTGTGGGCAAGGGCCTCAATCGTTCACAGATTGGCAGATGTGTTGCAGGGCATCGTGGTCTTCCATTATATGCTCGGAGACAAAGGGACACCAAGACGTTCTGGGAGTCGATACAATCTTAGATTGTGTTCTCTAGAGAAGTAAAGCCAGAGAAGTTTGTCTTTGCATACCTGGGGGTGGCAGTTGTATGCCATCAAATCACTTCTGACTCACAGTGACCCTGAACGGGACCAGAAAGCCTCATCTTTCTCTCAAGAAGTGCCTGGTAGATTCAAACTACCAAGCTTATGGTTAGTAATCCACTATGCTCCCAGATCCCTGTGTAAACATACCGAGAGGTTTGTATCCAGAAAATATCTCACACAGGTGTAGAAGTGGACAAGTTTCAACTCTGTGGGTCCCAATGTCAGGATGGAGGTTTCTCCTGACTCTTGTAGCTACTAAACCTGATGAACCCAAGCTCAGCAGGTCAGTTGCAAGCACGCAATACTGTGGGTCACTGGTTTGAGTCCAAAGAACAGGAGGTCAGATGAGGAGCCTGACCTATGATTCAGAACCAACAAAAAGCAACCAAGCTTTGCCAGTGTCCAATATATTGGAAGCTGGCCACGCCCCCGAGGACACATCCTTTCAATTGATTGGATGTCTATGGCAGACTCATTAGAAGTGGTTACATTGTATTAGATCTCATGGTGAAGAGTTACTAGTCTTATCTGCTATACCCCTGGTTGACACAGACCTTTAAAGACTTCAGAGTCACTCAGCTGTGCATGGTTTCAGGTGAGCGCTGCAGCTGTGGGAAAAAGCAGAAAGGCAGAATCCCATCTGATCCCGGGGGCCCTCCCCAGTTTAATACCAGCTAAAACTGTCAAGGCTGGATAAAGACACAAGCCGACCTACCTCACCCAGTCTACTTTGATGTAATTCTATTTGCTTCTTTATGATGCATGATACTGTCAGATAAAAAGGTGTTCAAAACCGCTCTTTGGGGGCTGTCAGCCCCATTTGATGGATTACAGAGAAAACAAAGGGTTACCACCCTAACCACAAACATTTATATCTTTTTTTTTTTTTTTCATAAAGGCGCTTCCTTCCATCCGTGCGCATCCCAGCTGCGCGCGCTGCTGCAGACTCCAGCGGGGACTCAGGTGGGAGGAGCAGTTTGGGGGAGAGTAGAGGAGGTCGAGCATGCAGGGACTCACCTGGATCAAAGACGGGACCCCCGACCTCCCTGGGCAACGTGAAAATGAGCTGTTTGTTAAACCAGCTTGGGAATGCAACTTAAACTGCTTTGCAAAAGGCGGTGCTTCTGCGCAAGGGGCCTCCGTGGAGAGGAGATTCTGGGTACTTGGGACCCCAGTGGGACTAATGTGTTGTGGGTAGGGGTAGGGGCGAAGGGGGAGTACACAGTTACAGCCTCGATCTACAATTACAGAGATGTACTTGTGAGGTTTGTTTCACAAATGAGGGTCCCAGCGTTGGATGGAAAACCATAGTAGACACTTAACTTCCAGAGAACCTTTTTTCTGTCTTCCTTTCTTTTTGAAGTCTAAGGCGCTGTTTTGGAGAGATCTGATGATGCCGGTGGTTAAACCCTCAGCTCCTAACAGAAAGATCAGCAGTTCGAACCCAAAACAAAGATGCGGCAGTCTGTTATCCCCTGAGGCAGGACAACATTGTCCTATAGGGTCTCAGTAAGTAGGAATCCAGTCCAGATAATAGAATTTGTTAGGGCCACGCCTTACTTTTGATTTCCATCATTCCCATTAAACTGAACTTCGTCCTACCCCCTCCCCTGCCTCTCTCCCTAGGAGACCGAATCTACTTTGGTTTCTGTTTTAATTCTTTTCTCTTCTGCTGCTATAAGAGAAATCTCACAAGTGGACACCTTTTATTGATTTATTTGTAATTTTACATCCAGTGGCTACCTCTTAGAAGCACAAATGTGTTTTCTCACAATTTGTTGTTGTTAAGTGTGGTCCACTACATTCTGACTCATAACAACCCTGTATATGACTTCTAAAGAGTGAATGGTGGATTTGAACCTACAACCTTGGGGATAGCGGCCCAGTGCTTATTTTACACCACCTCTTGTGTGCTCCTCCCGTTTTTTGTTGTTGTTAGGTGCCATCAAGTTGGTACCGACTTCAAGTGACCCTGTACATGACAGAAGAAACACTGTCCAGTCCTGGGCCAACCTCACAATCATTGCTACACCTAAGCCCACTGATGCTGCCACCTTGCCACTCCATCTCCTTGGGAGTCTCCCTCTTTTTCTTCGACCCTCCACTTTACCAAACACGTTGCTGTTAAGTGCCATCAACTCAGTGCTGACTCCTAGCGACCCTGTACTGGGTTTCCAAAGAGTGGCTAGAAGTTTGAATTCAGAGCACCCGCTCTGGAGATCCATTCTTGTCTCGATTCAGCTTCCATGGGCTCAGAATTCCTGGGAGATCTCCAAGCATCTTGGCTTCAGTTTTCTTCTGGATCTAAAAGCTTCACAGTGCAGGGACCCCATAGGACACAGTCCACTTCCAGATTATGTTTCTTGGTGGTAGTAAGTCGCTTCAAGCTTTTCTTGTTTGAGTAACCGCTTTTAAAGCTCAAAAGAGATTGACTCAGGATACAGTCTCATCCTGTATGTTTCATCCAACCTCATTAACACCACAGAAGTGAGGAGTTACAACACACGGGACAATTATATCAGAAAAGGGCTGATCGCATCAGATCACATCATGGGGTGATTACATTATATTAGATCTCATCATGGAGAAGGGCTGTCTCAGCTGACAAATATGCTGTAGAAGAATTGATGTACTTGAGGTAGGATGTTGGAGGAGAAGATTAAACGAATCATGCATCTCCAAAATATCAAACAGATCTGTGAAGGCCAGAATGCTCATTAGAAACCTGGATGGCCAAACATCACCTCGTATACTTCGGACATAATATCAGCAGGGACCAGCCCCTGAAAAAAGGACCCTGAAAAAATCAGGCTTGGTAGAGGGTCAGTAATAAATAGGAAGACCCCTAACGAGATGGATTGGCACAGTGGCAGCAGAAATGGGCTCAGGTGTAACAACAATTGTGAGGTTGGCCCAGGACCGGGCAGTATTTCCTTCTGTCGTGCATCGGGTCACTGTGAGTCGGTACCAACTCAATAACACCTAATGACAACAAAAGTAACAACTGTCAAACCACTGAGAACTCTGGCCCAGTTAACACAAAACCATAACCATCAGTTTCTGTGTACTTTCATAGTCTAGATAATTTCTATGTGTGGACTCATATGATATTAACCCTTCTGTGAGTGACATGTTTCACTCACTGTCATGTTTTCATGAACCGTTGGGGGTGGCACTGTAGGATCATCACTGCAGTGTGAACCACAAGGTCAGTGGTTCGAGCCCACCAGCTGCTCCTCAGAAACACTATACAGGATCCGAACCGACTTGATGGCACTTAACAACAACAACACCATGTTTCAAGGTTCATCCATGTTGTAGCATACACGCTGTTGGTTTCAACTCACAGCGACCCTATGCACAACAGAATGAAACATTTCCCAGTCCCAAACTAACCTCAAGATCACTGCTATGCTCGAACCCATAGCCGCTGCCTCAGTGCGAATCCATCTTGTTGGTGGTCTCCCTCTTTTTCATTGACCCTCCACTGTACCAAGTGAGATGTCCTTCTCCAGGGACTGGTCCTTCCTGATAATATGTATAAAGTCTTAGAAACAAAGACTGGCCATCCTGGCTTCTAAGGAGCACTCTGGCTGCACTTTTTCCAACACAGATTTGTTTGTTCTTCTGGCAGTCCATGGTACTTTTAATATTCTTCTCCAACACCATAGCTCAAATGCATCCATTTTTTTAGGGTCTTCCTTATTCATTGTCCAACATTTACATGCATATGAGACAATTGAAAATACCATGTCATGGGTCAGGTGTACCTTAGTCTTCAAACTGACATCTTTGCTCTCGAATACTTTAAAGAGATCTTGTACAGAAGAGTTGCCTAATGCAATACATCCTTTGATTTCTTGACTGTTGCTTCAATGAGTGTTGATGGTTGAGCTGAGCAAAATGAAGTCTTCAACAACTTCAATCTTTTCTCCGTTTATCATGAGGATTTTTGTTTTCTTTACATTGAGGTGTAACCCAAACCAAAGACTTTGATCTTCTTCAGTAAGTATTTTAAGTCCTCTTCACTTTCAGCCAGCAAGGTTGTATCATCTGCGTATCGCAGGTTGTTAATGAGCCTTCCTCCAATCCTGATGCCATGTTCTGTATATAATATGGCTTTTTGGATTATTTATCCAGCATACAGATTTAATAAGTATCATGAAAAAATGCAACACTTTGAGCATTAATATTTCACTGTGTGGATATAACGTATTTGTTTATCCATTTATCCATGGATAGACATCATGGTTGCTTCCAATTTGGGGCAGTTACAAATAAAACAGAATTTTAGGATGGAAGACATGCCAGTCAATATGGCATCCAAGTCCCTCCTACTACAGGCAATGACACTGAGGTCCAGGTAGCTAATGATGGAGGTGGTGGTGATGATGATGGTGATGATGATGATGGTGGTGATGATGGTGATGATGATGGTGGTGGTGGTGATGATGGTGATGTTGGAGATGATGGTGATGATGATGGTGATGGTGGAGATGATGGTGATGATGATGGTGATGATGATGATGGTGGTGATGATGGTGATGATGATGGTGGTGGTGGTGATGATGGTGATGTTGGAGATGTTGGTGATGATGATGGTGGTGGTGGAGATGATGGTGATGATGATGGTGATGGTGATGATGATGTTGGTGATGATGATGGTGGTGGTGGTGATGATGGTGATGGTGGAGATGATGGTGATGATGATGGTGATGGTGATGATGATGTTGGTGATGATGATGGTGGTGGTGGTGATGATGGTGATGATGGTGGTGATGATGATGTTGGTGATGATGATGGTGGTGGTG
>NW_006408890.1:379215-382106 GCF_000296735.1 Chrysochloris asiatica | reverse complement strand
TGATGATGATGGTGGTGGTGGTGATGATGGTGATGATGGTGGTGATGATGATGTTGGTGATGATGATGGTGGTGGTGGTGATGATGGTGATGATGATGGTGATGATGATGGTGGTGGAGATGTTGATGATGATGATGATGATGGTGGTGGTGATGATGGTGATGGTGGTGGTGATGGTGATGTTGGTGATGATGATGGTGATGGTGATGGTGATTATGAGGATGGTGATGATGATGGTGATGATATTAATGACAATGATGGTGTTGATGATGGTAGTGGTGGTGATGGTGATGATGATGATGGTGATGATGATGGTGATGATGATGGTGATGATGATGGTAGTGATGGTGGTGGTGATGGTAGTGGTGATGGTGGTGGTGATGATGGTGATGATGATGGTGATGTGGTGATGGTGGTGATGGTGATGATGATGTTGATGGTGGTATTATACCTGTCTTTTGTGAGTTGAACTGTGTCCCCAACCTTAAATGTGCCCAAGTCATAACCCCTGGTACTTGGAAATGTTAGTTTATGTGAAAATAGATTCTTTGGAGTTTTAATAACGTTAAAATTAAACTGTGGACATGCTGAGGTCTGGTGGATTCTTGTTCAGTAGCTGTATCTTTCATTATAAGAGGAGGAAAGTGTGAACAGGGACTCAAAAAAGACGAAGGTATGAGAAGATGAAGGTAGATGCTGGGGGCATCATGAACACCTGGAGCCACCAGGAGCTAGGAGAGGCAAGGAACAACCCACCCCTAGAGCCTCTGGAGGGAGCGAGACCCCCCCACCTATGCCTTGACTTCAGACATCTGTCTTTGCAGATGTAATTTGCTTAACATGTGGTCACATTGGAATAGGGTGGGTCCTAATCCTATATGAGGGTGCCCTTATAAAAGAGTAGAAAAGACACAGAGGGGAGCCAGTTGTGTGAAGATGAGGCAGAGATAGGAGTGATGCGGCCACAAGCTCAGGACACCTGGGACCACCAGACCAGGAAGAGACCAAGAAGGACCCTCCCCTATAGTCTCCAGAGGGAGCCAGACCCTACCCACACCTGGATCTCAGACATCAGTCTACCCAACTTTGTTGTTAAGTGTGGTCAAGTCAGTTATGACTCAAATCAACCCTGTATAGGGTTTCCAAGGAGCTACTGGTGAATTTGAACCAACGACATTAAGGTTAGCAGTCCAGCACTTATCCTACATAAAGTCTCCTAGAACTGGAAGAGAGTATATTTCGTTGGTTGTAAGTTCCTCAGTGTGTGGTATTTTGTCACAACAGCCATGTTGTTGTTGTTAAGTGCCTTCAAGTCAAGTCAATTCCGACCCATAGCGACCCTGTATAGGGTTTCCAAGACTGTAAATCTTTACGGGAGCAGAATGCCTCATCTTTCTCCCACGGAACCACTGGTAGTTTCGAACTGCTGGCCTTAAGGTTCGCAGCCTGATTCGTGAACCACTATGCTACCAGAGCTCCTTAGAACACTTGATTTTGTTGGTCTTCATTGAAATGGCTAAGACACAAAGTTACCTTCTTTGCAAATGAACATCAAGTCTCCTGGCTCTACACCAGGGACGCCCACGGTGGCACTGTAGGATCAGCACTGGACTGAGAACCATAAGGTCGGCAGTTTGTTCCTTAAAATGTGTAAGGGTGTCTATGAGTCAGAACTAACTCAGTAGCACTTAACAATCACAGGAGAGGTAGTGGAGTCCTGGTTTAACACTGTAGGATAAGCACTAGACTGTTAACCACAAAACCACCAGCCGCTCCTTGGAAACCGTATACAGGGTCGATATGAGTCAGAACTTAAAAATGTTCTGGGAAGGAGGGCTGAGCACTTTTAGATGGTAGACATGTGTTAACTTGGATGAAGGGGATTGAAACACAAGAATAAAATAAATTTTAAAAACAATTTAAAAGACCTTGCAGGTTAGAGGACAGGATACACTGGGGGGAAAAAACGTGTTTTTAATGAACAAGAAATAGAGAAAAAAGTCAGGCTGACAATGTGATGTGAGCAGACCTTTTCCAGCCCAGGGGAAACAACACACCCAGTAATGTGAAGGGTCATAGGGTGAAGCCAGGAACCTCCTCACATCAACATAAATCATAGCCACCTCGAACTATGTCCAGTGTTCAAAAAGCTCAAAACTACCAAGGGATTTCCCTGTCGTATCCATCACCTGATGTATAATGGGTGGCTAGCAAAATTTTCACAAAACAAGACCCAATTCTAATTCCTCATAAGCCCCAGTCCAGACTCTGTGCCTTCCCTCTCCCGCTCTTCTGAGTCCTCACACCTGGTTCTCAGAACTGTGGGGATCACCGTTTCCTTGTACCTTTTCTGGCTCATTTCCAGATAGGTTCACCTACGTTGATCACGTTTCTGGGTGTTCATAGCCAACGGAGGGAAACCAAAACTAGAAACTGTGTGTGGAGTAAGCATCTAAATGCTGGTTTAATACTAAAAGGTGGGAGGTTCAAAGACACCCATCGCTTCCTGGGAAGGAAGATCTGGTGATCTAGTTCCAAAACAATTAGTCATCAAAAACCCTGTTTAGCACAGTTCTGCTCTGACACAAACCAGAGCCGAGTTGGAGTCCAACTGAGAACACAAAGTCATCAGCAGGGAATGCAAAGAGTTGGCATGCTCATCTGCTCACTGGCAGTCTGGAGGATAGAACTGAAGCAGAGGTGTGTCATACAAAAGGGCTAATAATCTACTTATGAACAATCAGACACTTTTCTGATACACAGGAGAACCATGAGTGGAATCTACTTAGGAAAAATCATCCACTGAGAATCCTGTGAAGCACAGTTCTACTCTAACACACACAGGGGCACCATGAGTGGAATCTACTTAAGAAATATCATCCACTGAGAAC
>NW_006408890.1:378015-378640 GCF_000296735.1 Chrysochloris asiatica | reverse complement strand
CCATGAGTGGGATCTACTTATGAAAAATCATCCACTGAGAACCCTGTGGAGCACAGTTCTACTCAGACGCAATGGAGTCTACACGAGTTAGAATCAATTCCACAACAATTAGTTTTCCATGAACACAGGTCACTGCTAACTGACAACGCGGAGAGTAGAGCTCCCCCAGAAATGCCTCAGAAGAAAGACCTGATGTCCTGCTTCTGGGGAATGGGTCACAGAAAACCCCGTGGAGCGTAGTTACACCCTGACACACATGGGGGTGCCGTGAGTCAATGTCCCCAGAAATTGTTTCGTTTTGTTGGTTTTTGGAGGGCAGGAGCCCAACAGGCAAGGCCTTGAGGGTCAGCATTAAGTTAATATATTGTAACTGATTTCTGTGTGTTTCCTAGCCATCCAAAGATCCTGTGCTGGGACTTTCTCAGGTCGGCAGAAGAGTTCTGCTTTGCATATTCTGTGATTGGAATGTGCAGTTCACAAGCTCGGGCCAGTAATAAAGTGGGAGTCCTTCACCCTCACAGAACATGTGGTTCTACTTATAAGGGTATGAAAGCAATATGCTATGGTATTCTGAGAAGTTTTGCTGCAAACAATGCCAGGTTACCAGAGGTTAGAATCTGAAGGG
>NW_006408890.1:374405-377915 GCF_000296735.1 Chrysochloris asiatica | reverse complement strand
GGACGACTTGGATCCACACACCTGGAATTTCTCCCGTTTCCCCTCAGCACCAGATCCGGAACCTGGCTGGAGAGATGTTCTTTCTCCAGAAGGTGAGTCTTTGTTTCACACACAAGATGTGACCTGGTGCATGCTTTGGGCTGAAGAAAGGAGTACAAGAAGTATTTTACACCCCTGAGTGGGTACATCATGCTTGTTTGGGATTTGTGGCATAAGAGACCCCATGTGATAGGGCTTCCAGGTGGAAGTCTTTATAGAACATGACGAGAAATCTTCTCATGTGCTTTGGCCATGTCGTCAGGAGGGACCTGTCCCTGGAGAAGGACGTCATGCTTGGTAAAGTGAAGGGTCAGCGAAAACGAGCAGACTCCTAATGAGATGGATTGGCAAAGTGGCAGCAGGAATGGGCTCATTGTAACGATGGCAAAGAGCCGGACACTGTTTCATTCTGTTGTGCCCAGGGTCGCTCTGAGTCAGAACTGTCTTGACAATACCTAACATCAATCATAACCATTACAGAAGATATCGTGATGGGGCAGTGGTGAAGCATTTGGTTCAAATTCACCAGCCGATATGCAGGACAAAGATGTCACAGTCAGAATTTGGAAATCATGCAACAATATCATTGATATGCCCCCTAGGACCGTCAAGGGAGATGAGCATGATTGGGATGTGGGACCTTATCCATAGAAGCAGTGATGGAGGCAAAGATGAGGACATGGAGAGGAGAAGCTGAGGACTCTAGACTCATGGAAAGAGAGGGACTGACAGCTGACAGCCAGGAGGCAGGCTTGCAGAATGTGACCTTTGGTTGTTTTAATTATTATCTATTCCTATGTGTTTTTGTCTACAATCACCCACCCTACCCCACCCAAAAAAACCCAGAGGGAGTAAAAACAAATGCTGTTGAATGTTGATGCATGGAGGACATTGTAATCTTCTCAATGAAGTAAAATACAATAGGGTGAATGTAAAACTGATGTTCTCCCATATAAATTATCGCTCAATTCACAATGAAAACTTTAAAATATATCTGTCATTAATTTCTTACGCAAGTAAAATTTTCATAAAGATAATTCAAAAATTGTTTCAATAGTACATTGAGAGGGAGCTGTGAGAAATTCAATCCAGAAAGCAGAGAATATCAGAAAGATATTTACCTGTGGTTTATTGACTATGCAAAGTCTTTCAACTGTGTGAATCATGACAAGCTGTGGACAACATTGCCAAGAATGAGTATTCCAGAACATTTAACTGTGCTCATGAGAAACCTATGTATAGACCAAGAGGCTGTTGTTTGAGCAGAACCAGGGGACCCTGAATGGTTTAAAATCAGGAAAGGTGTGTGCCAGGATTGTATTCTTTCACCATACTTATTCAATCTGTATGTTGTGCAAATAATCTGTATGTTGTGAAGATGGATTTTATGAAGAAGACCATAGCTTCAAGACTAGAGGAACACCTGTGATATGCAGATGATACAACCTAGCTTGCTAAAAAATGAAAAGGACTTGAAATACTGATGAAAATCAAAGATAACAACAGCCTTTGGTACGGATTACACCTCAAGATAAAGAAAACAAAATCTTCACAACTGGACCAATAAACAACATCATGCTAAATGGAGAAAAGATTGAAGTTGTCAAGGATTTCATTTTACTAAGATCTAAAATCAACAGCAGCCAAGAAATCAAACAACATATTGCAATCAGCAAATCTTCTGCGGAAGATCTCTTTAAATGTTAAAAAGCAAACTTACCAATTTGAGGGCTAAGGTGTGCCTGACCCAATCCATGAAAAATCTGAACAATGAATAAGAAAGACTGGAGAAGAACCAATGTATTTCAATTACAGTTTTTGATGAAGAATACTAAATAGACCATGGACTGACAAAAAAACACACAAATCTGTGTTGGGGGAAGTACAGTCAGAATGTTCCTTGTAATAAAATATGGGAAAACTTTGTTCCATGAACTTTGGGCATGTTACTAGGAAGAGCCAGTCCCTGAAAGAGGATATCGTCCTTGGTAAATTAGAGGGTCAACAAAAAAAGAGAAGGGATGGCATAATGGCTCAAACACACAACTGTGAGGGTGGTATAGGACTAGGCAGTGTTTTGGTCTGTTAGACATAGGGTCACTATGAATTGGAACTGACTCTATGGTACCTAACAACAACATCGAGATTCAGGGAGAGCTAAATCTTAAAAACGCCATCAGTTCTGGTGTAGGAATGAATCCCAAAGACCAGGGATAACCAGCTCCATCTACTCCCAGAAATCCTTCCTCCCTGACCAGTCCACTCAACACAGAAATTGTAGGAAGCAAGGTTGGAGTGCCTTCTCCCGAGAATCTGTCGAGAAAACAGTAGTCTGTGGAGCCACTATGGAGAAAGGGAAGTGCTGCCATCTTGGAGGAAACTAAGAGCATGGAGCTAGGCTTAGCCTGTTGGCACCCATGAAGGGCTGTGGCCAGCCAGCTCCATCTCCCCAAGTCACACACACTAAAGGAGACGGAAGGAGATACCCAAGATCAGCAGCCTTCTTCTTTTTCTAAGAACTTGCACACACTTGCATTTTGCTCTCCATACCCGTCTCACCATATTGAAGGAAAATCACAACAGAGCAGGGAAATAACTCAATAAAGGTAACTCACCTCTCCCGCTCTCTGCAAACTTCAGAAGATACCATACACACACCCTTCTCCTATTTATAGCCTTGTAATTCCCCTGCTATCTGATATTATCCTCTCTTCTCAGGGTGATTGTTTGCATAATGGACTGCTTGAGATAAATGGATGGAGAGGGGACAGGCTCTGAAAAGAAGACAAATGTGCTCATCAGATATGCATATTGTGACCCCTCTCCCACCTGGGGGCCCTGGGGGATATGTTTTAGGAAACCGAAAAATGGGAAGTCGGCATCAAACTTAAACACAGACACACACACACACACACAAAGACAAAACATGAAACCACCACATAATGAGCAAAATAAATTGTTTAGACGTGAATGGAGCAATAACTATTTAGGGGGAGAGTATAAATCAAAACTTCAAAAGAGATTAGCTCCAAAACAAGGCATTCCCTTTCAGGCATACACAGGAGGAAGTCTGAAGGAGGTGAGGGAGAGGAGGTGGCTTGGAGGGAGGGAAGGGTCTGCTGTGGTGCGGGTGGTGGGGGAGGTGTATTCTCAGCAGACCCATAACCCATGTCCCATGTGCTCCTAGGATCCTTGCGCTTTTCACCCACTTGTTCATTTCCTTGTCATTTACTGAACTCCAGTTTGGCAATTCCAGTCTAAACCATTACTGGCAAAAACAGCTAAGTGCTCAACGATTAGGCAGAAGGTTGGTGGTTCAAGACCACCCAGAGGTACCTAAGAAAAAAGTTGTAGCAATCTGTTTCTAAAAAACCATTGTGAACCTAGAGTTCCATTGTGACACACGTCAGAGTGACCAGAGTTGGCATTGACTGGACGGAAACTAATAACAACAAACTGAAAGATTGACAG
>NW_006408890.1:371995-373000 GCF_000296735.1 Chrysochloris asiatica | reverse complement strand
CTACTCTGACACACATGGGGGCACCATGAGTGGGATCTACTTATGAAAAACCATCCTCTGAGAACCCTGTGAGCACAGTTCTACTCTGACACACATGGGGACACCATGAGTGGGATCTACTTATGAAACATCATCCACTGAGAACCCTGTGGGACACAGTTCTACTCTGACACACACGGGGACACCATGAGTGGAATCTACTTCTGAAACATCATCCACTAAGAACCCTGTGGAGCACAGTTCTACTCTGACACACACCGGAAACCATGAGTGGAATCTACTTATGAAAAATCATCCACTGAGAACCCTGTGGAGCACAGTTCTACTCTGATACACACGGGGGCACCATGAGTGGATCTACTTATGAAAACTCATCCACTGAGAACCCTGTGGAGCATAGTTCTACTCTCACACACACGGGGACACCATGAGTGGGATCTACTTATGAAACATCATCCACTGAGAACACTGTGAGCACAGTTCTACTCTGACACAATGGGGCACCATGAGTGGGATCTATTTATGAAAAATCATCCACTGAGAACCTTGTGGGGCACAGTTCTACTCTGACACATACGGGGACACCATGAGTGGGATCTACTTATGAAAAATCATCCACTGAGAACCCTGTGAGCACAGTTCTACTCTGACACACACGGGGGCACCATGAGTGGATCTACTTATGAAAACTCATCCACTGAGAACCCTGTGGAGCATAGTTCTACTCTGACACACACGGGAACACCATGAGTGGGATCTACTTAAGAAACATCATCCACTGAGAACCCTGTGGAGTACA
The DNA here is from genome assembly GCF_000296735.1 of Chrysochloris asiatica. NCBI lineage: Eukaryota > Metazoa > Chordata > Mammalia > Afrosoricida > Chrysochloridae > Chrysochloris > Chrysochloris asiatica. Next base: position 372,201 of record NW_006408890.1, on the reverse strand, counting down.
GTTCTACTCTGACACACGGGAGGACACCATGAGTCATTAGCAACTCCTCCTTGGCAACTAGTTATAACTTGTAGCCCATTCTACTTAAGCTCCTCAAGAAGAAGGAGCCCTGCATGTTCAGTTACTGTTAACCTCCAGCATTGGGTTGTTAACCTCAAGGTCGGTATTCTTTCTTGGTGTTAGGGGCTCCCTCTTTCTCTAAAAAC
>NW_006408890.1:370940-371895 GCF_000296735.1 Chrysochloris asiatica | reverse complement strand
TGGGTTGTTAACCTCAAGGTCGGTATTCTTTCTTGGTGTTAGGGGCTCCCTCTTTCTCTAAAAACATCTCTCTCCTTTTATCTCTTGTAAATCACACCCCTGGAAAACACTCATATCAGAGCAGGACCGTGGTGGGATTAAGGGTGTTTCAGTCCATCTTTAATCTTCTTACTAGATTTGTTGTTGTTAAGTGCCGCCGACTTGGTTCCAACTCTTAAGGACCCTGTATAGGGTTTCCCAGGATCGCCTGCCGGGTTTGAACCGCCAAACTTGTGGTTGCCAATCCAGTGCTTACCCTACAGTGCCACACTGGGACTCCAAAGTGTTGTGTCTTTGTATTGTTTGGTTACTTCAGACCACATCATGGGGGGATCCTCTCATAAGTGCCACATCGCATAATGACAGCACTGCCAAGCCACAGAGAACCACAACTCAGAGCCAAGCTGGCATGTATCTTGAGGGGACACAATTTAGTCCAAGATGTTCTGTCAAGATTTATACGGTCAGAAAATCCAAAGGAGGGCCCTACTGTGTCCTCTAGGGAGCTTTGAGTCAGAACCGACTCGATGGCAGTGGGCAGGCAGCATTTTTTTTAATCTGAAGGTGCAAAATAAAATTTAGTCAAACCTATTAAGGGCTAAACATTTACTGGTGTGGAGCTGTGAGGTAAGCATTGGACTGCTAGCCATTAGGTGAGTGGTTCAAACCCTCCAACCATTCCTCAGAAACCTTAAACAGGGTTGCTGTGAGTCAGAACTGTCTCCAAGGCAGCCAACAACAACAAAAGTCACACAAAAAAGTCTGAGAGAGTGAGAAATCTGCATTTGAATGACGCTTCGAGTTTGTTGTCATGGAGATGATTAGGAGTCAGAGTGATCGTACAGCTGTTGTTAGGTGCCTGTTGAGTCCCCTTGGATTCACAGCAGGTCTTATGCACAACAGAACAAAACACTGC
>NW_006408890.1:363540-369270 GCF_000296735.1 Chrysochloris asiatica | reverse complement strand
ATAACAACCTTATACACAGCAGAACAAAACACTGCCCGATCCTGGGCCAACCTCACTACTGCTGCCATGCTTAAGTCCAATCCATTCCTTAGCAGTTACTTTTAGCCAAGGGGGCAAATTTTATTCTGTTCTGTTATCTCAAGTTTTGTGGTGCTTTTGAAGATCTTATTTATTATTATTATTATTTTATCTCTAGAGTTTTTCTCCCATTTTCGTTCTTTTTCTTACACTACATGTTGGTTTCCTATGTTCTTCTTCAGTTTCTCGTTCCTTTTCCTTATTTTTCCTTCCATTATATTTTACATAAGACATATTACCAGGGAGCCTGGGCTCTACTGTGGGTTAGGGTTTAGGTTGCTAATCATAATACCATGATTGAAACCTACCACCTGCCCTATAAAGATTCATAACCTCAGAAAACTCCACATAGGTCGCTAAGGATTTGGGCAAACACTCCTCTAGCAATTTGTCAAACTGTGGTTGTTTGTGTGTTATGACGCTGGAGCAATGCCATCAGCATTTTAAATATCAGCAGGGCTGGTATGGTGCTGTAAGATCAGTACTGAGGTGCTAACCATAAGGTAAACAGTTCAAACCCACCAGTCGCTCCTAGGAAACCCTACACAGGGTCTCTGTGGGTCAGAACTGACTTGACGGCATTTCACAACAACATCAGGAAAGGTGTGCATGCCAGAGTTGTATTCTTTCACTATACTTATTCAATCTGCATGCTGAGTGAATAATCTGATAAAGACATTGACTTGTGCTTTATTGACTATGCAAAAAACATTCAACTGTGTAAATCATAACAAACTATGGATCGCACTATGAATGATGGATATGCCAGGACACTTAATTGTGTAGACCAAGGGGCAGTTGTTTAAACAGAACAGTAGGATGCTGAATGCTTTAAAATCTGGAAAGATGTGCATGCCAGGGTTGTAGTCTTTCACTACACTTATTCAATCTGCATGTTGAGTGAATAATCTGAGAAACTGGATTATATGAAGAAGAGACTGGCATCAGGATTGGAGGAAGACTCATTAACAACCTGTGATATGCAGATGATACAACCTTGCTTGCTGAAAGTGAAGAGAACTTAAAATATTTAGTGACAAAGATCAAAGACCTTCAGTATGGATTGCACTTCAATGTAAAGAAAACCAAAAAAAAATCCTCACAACTGGACTAACAAATAATATCTTGATAAATGGAGAAAAGATTGAAGTTGTCAAAGACTTCATTTTGCTTGGATCAACCGTCAACACTCGTGGAAGCAGCAGTCAAGATATCAAGAGACTTTTCAGCCTAGGAGGGGAGGTCCCTGGGACTATCAAGGGAGGAGAGCAGAGAGCGGGACCCTACCCAAAGAAGCAGTGATGCCTGAGATGGAGGCAGAGACGATGACATGGAGAAATGGAGCAGCTGGGGACTTTAGATACAGAGAGGGAGAGGGGCTGTGTGCTGACGACTGGGGGCAGGCTTGTAGGGTATACCCTTTGGTTGGTTGATGATGCATGGAGGGGATTGTAACCATAGCAATGAAACGATATACAATAGGATGAATGTAAAACTAATGTTCTCCCATGTAAACTATCATATAATTCACAATAAAACATTGAAATAAAAGAAATCAAACAATGTATTGCATTAAATAAATCTGCTGACAAAGATGTCTTTAAAGTGCTCAAAAAAAAGTTGTCAGTCAGTTTGAGGAATTAAGGAATGCTTGACCAAGTTATGGTATTTTCAGTAGCCTTATGTGTCTGTGTGATACTGTAAGATAAGCATTGGACTACAAGATCAGTTTGAACAGCAAGGTCAGTTGTTCAAATCTACCAGCCATTCCTCAGAAACCCTATACAGGGTCACTATGAGTCGGAACCAACTCAAGGACACTGCCACTTAACTACAACAAAAACATATGCATGTGAAAGTTGGACAGTGACTAAGGAAAACTATAGAAGAATCAACATTTGAGTTACGATATTAAAGGAGAATATTAAAGAACTGTGGACTGCGAAAAGAACAAATCTGTGTTGAAAGAAATACATCCAGAGCTCCTTAGAAACCAGGATGACCAGAGTTTGACTTTTGTGCTTTGGACATATTGTTAGGAGGGACCAGTCGCTGGAGAAGAAGAACATGTTTGGTAAGGTGGAGGGTCAGCAAAAATGAGGAAGACCCCCAATGAGATGGTTTGGCACAGTGGCTGCAGCAATGGGCTCAAACGTTAGGATTGTGAGGAAGTCACAAGACTGGACAGTGTTGCATTATGTTATGCATGGGGTCATTGTAAGCTGTAACTGACTTAACGGCACCTCAGAACAACATTATGGTTTGGAGTTTTTTTTTGGGGGGGGTGTTGTTGTTGTCGTTAAGTACCGTGGAGTTGGTTCTGACTCATAGTGACCCTGCACAGGGTTTCCGAGGCTGTAAATCTTTACCAGAGCAGAAAGCCTCATCTTTCTCCTGTGGAACTGCTGGTAGTTTCAAACTGCTGACCTTGAGATTGGCAGCCCGACTCGTAACCACTACGCTACCAGAGCTCCTTTTTTGGGGAGGAAGTTTAATATGTGCCGCTACTACTTTATTCTCTGATAGGAAAATGGTTTACACAATTACATTCTAATTGCTGATTCATTATCTTTTTTAATAGCTCAGTTTCCCTGCTTTGTGTGTGTGTGTGTGTGTGTGTGTGTGTGTGTGTGTGTTACAAGTTTTTTTTAATTTGTGGATGATTTTTCTAGGACCTGGCAAGATTCCCTCTGGCGGGCAGAGGCTCAAGTTGAATGAATCTGCAGATGAAATTTTCTGTGTGCTGTTCCTGTGCTAGTTAGATGTGCAGTTTGTACATTGGATCTCGTAAGGTTCTTGTAACCAAAGATATTCTACCCTGCTGGTGGTCCTATCCCAACTGTACGCCCAGCCTGCATCTCAGAAGACAGCATGGGGCCATCTAGATTTCATTACACTTATCCACAAACATCCCGAATGTTACTGTATCTCACTTCATTTCATCTCACAGACACGACGTCTTTTACAAACAGAAGGTTTGGAAATGCAGCTTTCAGTACCTTTCCCTGACAATTTGCACTTGCCAAGTATCTATACCCCTTGTTGGTCCATCTTATAATATCTCAAAATTTTCATGATTCTATTGCACACTTTAGGGCCCTGGTGTTGTGCTATAGGATAAGCACTGGACTGGTAACTGCCAAGGTGGTGGACCAAACCCACTAGTGATTCTCAGAAACCTTGTATGGGGTCGCTAAGAGTCTGAACCAACTCAATAGCAGTTGGTAACAATTACACACTTCACACAAAAGTAGAGTGTCGACATCCTCTGACTAGGCAATGAATGTTATTAAGAGCCGTCGAGTTGGTTCTGACTCATAGCAACCCTGTATACAGTCTCAAAGGAGCAGCTGGTGAGCTTGAACCACTGACCTTGTGGTTAATAGTCTAGTCTTTATTCTACAGTGCCACACTAGGAGTCCTTCTATACTCTGAGAACCCCCCAAAATCCTCTGGCTTGCTCGATGGCAGTGGTCTTAAACCAAACCAGAAATATTGTTGAGGTCTGCTGTATTGTTTCTGGTCCCTGGTGGCACAGAGGCTAAGCACTCAGCCTCTAACGGAAAGACTGGCAGCTTGAATGCACCCTGAAATTCTGAGAGATCTCAACCTGAAAATCTGGTTCTGTGAAAATTACAGTCTAGAGGATAAAGTGGAGTCCTGATGTGATGCTGTAGGGTAAACATTAGACCACGCTAACCACAAGGTCAGCAGTTCAAACCCACCATCCGCTCCTCAGAAACCCTATGCAGGGTAGCTATGAAATAAAGCCATGTTTATGGCACTTAACAACAACAACAGAGGATAGAGTAAGAGAAAAATGTGGATCAAGACTCAAAATCAAAAAAAGAAAGAAAGAAAGACTATGTTAAATGGTCAGGTAGACACTGGTGGGACCCTGAGAACATAGCCTTCGGTCAAACTTTAAGGAACTCCCCTCTTGGCTGAATTTTCAGCCAAACAGTGGTTTTGAAGTTGTTAAGTCCAATCAACTCGGTTCCGAGTCATTGTGACTCTGTATAGGGTTTCCAAGGAGTAGCTGCTGAGGTTGAACTACCAACGTTGTGGTTCAAATGGGCCTTGCAGTCCAGTGCATTAGCCCACAGTGCCACAAAAGGACTCCATCAAAGAGGGAAGATGTCTATTAAGGGGAACAATGACACTAGGGAGGTACACACTCCTTAGGATCATCAACCACCGGAGATAAAAATAGGAGCAGGTATCCAACCACAAAGTCCAGGTGGTTATAAAGGAAGAAGGAAGAAGGAAGAGCTAGGAAATATAAGAGGAAGTGGGATGAATGCTGTTCCCTAGTGGTAATTAGAATAAATTACATGAAACACAATGTGTGTCAACTGTTGAATGGAAAACAGATCACACAAAAGAGACCTCTTTAAATGGATACAAAGTACAAACATCCATTTCAAGACTAAGTCACTCCTGATCCAAGCCATGATATTTTCAAACTGTCTCATTTGAATGCAAAAGGTGGGCAATGAATAAGGAAGGCCTAAGGAAAATGGAGGACTTTGCATTACTGTGTTGATGAAGAAGATTTAAAGTACTATGAACTGCTGGAAGAATGAAGAAATCTCTGTTGGAAGAAGTACAGCCAGAGTGCTCCTCAGAAGCCAGGGTGACCACACTTTGTCTCTCATACTTTGGACAAGTCATCAGGAGGAACTGATCCCTGGAGAAGGACATCGTGCTTGGTAAAAAGAGGAAGACTCCCAATGAGATGGATTGGCACAGTGGCAGCAGTGATGGGACTAAGCTTAACAACAATTGTGAGACCCGTGCAGACTGGGAAGTGTCTTCTTCTGTTGTGCATACGGTCCCTACAACTTGGAAATAACTTGATAGCATTTAACAACAATGACACATGTTTGTTTTTAAGACATGGTGTCTCTTAATTAATTAACCCTAAATCCCAGCGTATAAAGCAGAGTCACACTCTTTGAAAGCACACCAATTGATTTCTTTCTTCACACAATACACTTGCATAATTTATTCTTATTATTAATTTATATAGCACCTCTTTTGCACAAGCTCCTCATGAATTTCCCACTTCGGTGTCTGATTAAACATTCATAATGGCTCTCGGAGGAGGGCATGAAGCAACTCTCCTATTATCAGATAAGTTCTCCATAAAAATCCATAATTGGAAGAAAAAGCAATATTAAGGAGCAGAGTAAATTTGGTAGGAAGTTGCATAAAGATAATGTGATGGTATGTTTCCCTGATACTCACCACAATTACATGGCAAAATCATTACATTAGCATCTTAGGACACTGGCACAAGATTTAGGGCCCTAACAATTCAGGGACCATGGAGGTGATGCCTACTGGGGACCCCTGGGACCCCAGAGAGTGGAAAATTCCAGAGAGACATTCCTGTGCCCAGATATGAAAGCTCAAAATAACAGAGGAAAAGAGCAAAAAAAAAAACAGGCTGGAATCATCATATAGACCCTACTCTTGTTGTCCCCATGTGTGTCAGAGTAGAACTGTGCTCCACAGGGTTCTCAGTGGATGATTTTTCATAAGTAGATCCCACTCATGGTGCCCCGTGTGTGTGTCAGAGTAGAACTGTGCCCACAGGGTTCTCAGTGGATGATATTTCATAAGTAGATCCCACTCATGGTGCCCTGT
>NW_006408890.1:338007-362709 GCF_000296735.1 Chrysochloris asiatica | reverse complement strand
TTTCATAAGTAGATCCTACTCATGGTGTCTCTCCCCATGTGTGTCAGAGTAGAACTGTGCTCCACAGGGTTCTCAGTGGATGATATTTCATAAGTAGATCGCACTCATGGTGCCCCGTGTGTGTGTCAGAGTAGAACTGTGCCCACAGGGTTCTCAGTGGATGATATTTCATAAGTAGATCGCACTCATGGTGCCCCGTGTGTGTGTCAGAGTAGAACTGTGCCCACAGGATTCTCAGTGGATGATTTTTTAGTGGATCATCAGTTCTCTCCTCTGAGTCTCCTCTATGTGGGTTTCAACCACCAACCTTGGCTAATAGTCAATTCCTTAGCCATTAGTGCCCTGATTGGATTGCCTTCATTTATGAAAATTTAGTTCTAAAAAATGTGATTGTAGACTGTTGATAGAAAAGAAAACACAATACACTAAAGACTCCAACTGTCTACAAGATGGAATTAGAATACAAATTTGAATTGGAAAAATACCTATAAATCCCTCAATCAATTTTTCAGTGTCATTTTCATATGAAAAAAAAATTGACCCCCGGGAAAATAATTCCAATATAACCAAAGTGAAAGTGAAAAAAAAAAAAAGAACCCCCCTACTATACTGTATTGATTGATGTACTAAGTTGGTTTTACTGGACCAGAAAATGCATCTTTGACAAAAAGTAAACTAAATGCATCATTTTGGAGTAATGCTGATCAGAATGTTTGTTTTCATATCTCAGGGTCAGGAGATCTGTGGGATCAGGGTTGTGGGTCAATGTTCTGCAGAAATGAGTGGGAGATACATAGGGAAGTTAGGGGCTCGCCTTCTTAGGGTGGGCTGGGACCACCACCTCCCAGATCTGTTGGGTCCAGATGCTCCAAGACTGTTGGCTTTTGATACCCAGCTCTGGACCTAGTAAGCAGTATAAGCCCTTGCTTACCTGTGCTTACTTACCCATCTGAGTGAAAATATGAAAACAAAGATGCAGTGAAGCCCATGTGAAACTGTTCATTATGGATTAGTAAGCACAGGTGAGTCAGTGCTTTCCTCGCTGAGTCCCTAACAGGGGTTGTAAATGGGAAGCCAGGCTTTGATTCTGCAGGAAGGGGCCATGAGGTTGGGAGACAGAAACATGGTAACCGTGCCTAGAAGGAGAATATTTAACACAACGCCAACCTGTGTAAGTGTTGGCTATAGGTTAGTAAGTAAGCACAAAGAAGCCTGGCTTATCTTGTTTTTTGTTTAATCCAACCTTAGTTACAGCCTGCAAACTGCAACCTCTCACCCTATCTCTGACCCGCCCAAGCTGAGATCCCTAAGTAACTCCAGCCAAGTAACTCACAGACCTCTCCCCTTGTCCAAGTGTGAAATTCCGCCTTTCTGTATGAGTGAGAGAGAGAAAGAGACAGGGAGACAGAGAGAAACAGAAACAGAGTGAGACATAGTCAGGGAGACAGAGACAAGGAGACAGAGAGAAACAGACAGACATAAATAAAGACACAGCTGTTGTTGTTGTTGTTAAGTACCATCAAGTCCATCCCGACCCATAGTGACCCTGTATAGGATTTCCAAGGAGCAGCTGGTGAGCTTGAACCACTGACTTTGCAGTTCAAACACGTTTGCAGTCTGACACATTAGCCCACAGTGGCACACCAGGACTCCAAAGACAGAGAAATAAAGACAGAGTCAGGGAGACTAAAACATAGAGACAGAGAGATAAAGAGACAGAAACATTGAGACTGAGAGAGACAGACAGAGACAGAGAGAAACAGAGAGACAGATGAAGAGAGGGAGATAGAGACAGAGAGATAAACAGAGTCAGAGAGATAGAGGTAAAGGTAAAAATAAAATTGGAGAGACAGAGTTAGAGACAGTAACAAAGACGCAGAGAGATACAGAGACAAAGAGACAGAGAGAAAGACACAGACAAAAAGAGACAGAAACAGAGGCAGAGAGATACAGAGATAAGCAGGTAGAGATAGAAACAGAGACAAAGAGACAGAGAGGCAGAGAGCGGCAGAGATGGAGGATGTGCTGGCTGATGGACCAGAGGGGAGGACCCCAAAAAGCCTGTCCCTTTGGACCTCAAGCTGTCCCCTCCAGACCACATGATCCTCAACATCCCTGGTGGTGCAGCAGTTTAGCGCTCTCACGGCTGCTTGTGGAAAAGCTGGTGGTAAGAACCCGCCAGTCGTGCCAAGTAAGAGTGGTGTGCCCTACATTCCATAAGATTTACAGTGCAATGTTGTTGTGAAGGACTGTCCAGTCAGTTTTGACCCATGGCAACCCTGTATAAGGTTTCCAAGAATAGCTGGTGACTTTGAACCACCAACTTTGCAGTTCAAATGGACCATGCAGTGCAGTGCATTAACCCTCAGCACTGCAGCAGACCCCCACACGGTTTATATACATCTGTGCGCTGGTGTGGCGCTATGGCTTAATACCCCAGACTGCAAAGCCGTTTAAACTGCAAAGCTGGAGGTTCAAGCTCACCAGCTGCTCCTTGGAAACCCTATACAGGGTCGCTCAACAGCACTTACAACAACAACAATGTGCATGTATGTAGTCCTGGTGTGGTACTGCATGTTAAATCCCCTGATTGAAAAATCATTTGAACTGCAAGGTCGGCAGTTCAAGCTCACCAGCTGCTCCTCAGAAATCCTATACAGGGTTGCTATGGGTTGGAACCAACTCGACGGCACTTTACAACAATACCTTGTGCATATGCTTAAGGGACTCTTGGTGTGGACTCTTGATAGGATCAGTACTGAACATCGAACCACATGGTCGGTGGTTCAAACCCACCAGCTGCTCCTTGGAAACCCTGTACAGGGTCACTGTGAGTCAGAACTAACTAGACACCACTTAACAACGTATGTTTTTGTATGCATACACACATATTCATAGAAACACACACATGTGCACATGAGGGTACTTCAAAGAGCTTTGCTACAAAACATAGAAAGCTTTAGCAATTAAACATGAATTATTCTTGAAAGGGTGAAGCTATTGTCTCTGATCATCTCCTCCATCTAGATCTGCATACTTCTGAAGGTGATGTTTCTATCTCACGAATCCTACCAGAAGAATCCTGCCATCTCCAGTTGATAACCACATACAACAACAGTTTTGACGCCCTCAGACTGCACTGTTAGACACATTCTTTGAGACTGGAGAACAGAAAGCAGTCTGAATGGGCAAAATCAGGTCTGGAAGGTGGAGAAGGTAAGGTTGCCCAAGGAAATTCTTGTAGGACACACCTGCTACCCTGAAAGAATGAGCATTTATATGTCATTGTGATGGAAAAACATTCCTTAGCACACGTCCCCTGGACTTTGCACTCAATGACATAGTTTTCAGTTATCTTAAAACTTCTTCATCACAAGTCCTAGTGATGGTCCTTTGATGATTGTAACCATCTATCAAGAGGACTTCTTTGATATTAAAAAAAAAAAAGTCACCTTAACCTCTCTTCCTTGAATTGAACTGTCCCAGCAGACCCCCTCCGAAGTCAATTTTGATTGCATTTTTGAGGACACAATAGATTAAAAGACTAAGACATATCTGTTCTGGAGGGAAGTTGCCTGCAGCCATCCACTGAGACATGTTTAAGCGTGTTTTGTTGGGAATAAACCCATGCGTGTGTTAACTGGAACCCTAGAACTTTGTGTGAATGACCCATATGTATATATGTGTGTTCCTGTTTTTGTAGAGTGCTCAGATGAAGACAGGAAATGTCACAGACTTGATCTCCAGCAGACACACCCCATAATGATAAATGGGGTCACCATCAGTCTTTCCTGGTGTGGTGCTATGGGCTCAGCACTGGACTGTTAACCACAAGGTTGGTGGTTCAAACCCACCAGCAGCTCCTCGGAAACCCTGTACAGGGTCACAATGAATCAGAATCAACTTGATGGAACTTAACAACAACCTCTCCAGGATGGCAGTCCTGAAAGAAAGAGTTTTGAATGAAAAAGCTCCGAAAGCTCTGTCCCTATCCTTCCCAGCACCCCACCACCCTAGCCCTTGTGTCCCGCAGCCCCACCTTGTTCCCAGTACTCCTACCAGATTGTTTTCCTGGGCAGCCATGCAGAGAGTTCCCTACACAACTAGGAACAGCAATAACAGGGTGTAATGATGTGTGTCTTCATCATTGGTGGGTCCCACAGGACAGACATGGCTGCCACAGCCTCCCCCTGCAACCCTCATCTTGAGGCATTCAGAGCAATTAGCAACCAATAACACGAGGCCCCACAAGATGATCACCAGGGCTGTACTGGATGGTCAGGCTGGTGTTACTGTGAGTATGCTGGGGGAGGAGGCGGTCCTGCTTGTATCAGGACAAGGATACGTGGTGGGTAGTGGTCAGGGATTTCACACTGTTGTAGGCATACACGTATTCATACACATACTGATACAACACATGCTCACAACACATATGTATCTCAGAACACATACAACACGTGTGCATCTCACAACACATACAAGTACGTATCTCACAACACATGCTTCCAACACATACTCAATCTCAGAACACATACAGCATGGATGCATCTCAGAAAACATACAACATATACGCACCTCAGAACACATACAACATGTATGCATCTCAGAACACATACACACAACATGTACATATATCAGAACACACACAACACGTATGCATCTCATAACACATACAACACATACACAGCTCAGAACACATACATGTACACATCTCAAAACACATACAACACGTACGCATCTCAGAACACATGCTCACAACACATACTCAATCTCAGAACACATACAACACATATGCATCTCAGTACACATACACACAACACATATGCATGTCAGAACATATATAACACGTACGCTTCTCAGAACACATACAACAAGTACACATCTCAGAACACATACAACACATACACATCTCAGAACACATTCTCACAACACATACTCAATTTCAGAACATATACAACACGTATGCATCTCAGAACACATACTCACAACACGTATGCATCTCATAATACATACAACATGTATGTAACTCAGAACACATGCTCACAACACGTACTCAATCTCAGAACACATACTCACAGCACGCATGCATCTCAGAACACTCACAACACATACACAACTCAGAACACACACAACACGTATGCATCTCAGAACACATACAACACATACACATTTCACAACACATACTCACAACATGTACTCATGACCCGTACCTCATACACACAACACATGTGCACACTCACATACATTCTTACACTCACAATCATACAGTTGTGTGTATTCCTACACACATGCATTTCCACTGACATTGATTTGATTACAGCTCATAGTGACCCCTCGTAGGGTTCCCGGCACTGTAAACAGATAGTCTCATTTTAGTCCTACAGAGTGGTTGGTGGGTTTGAACTGCAAACCTTGCAGTTGGCAGTCAGATGCCTAACTCACAGCACGACTAGGGTTCCCTGTAGGTACACTTATGGGAAAAAAGTAATATATCTGGTGCAGAAAGCTCAGGAGTTCCAGGTGAAACCACAACCAGATTGAAAAAGATAGGATTTCAACAGACTCTATCCAGGATGTGTAGGGGATAAGGATGCTCTGTGTGGTTGTTTGGGTTACAAGCGTTTACGCTCCGCTCTCTGCGTTCAGGAGTGTGTCGTTTCATTCTGCATCTGTCACATTCTGTGTCTGTGTCTTTCACCTGTATATACGGGTACTTCCGTGGTGTCTTTCCAGCCTTCTAGTCTAACCCCATCTAGAATCCTGGTGGGGCAGTTTTGTACAACATGGTTATTTTTATACGTAATTAAAGAAAAACATTTTGGCAACCCTCACCATTTATTCCTAAAACCATGTCATCATCCCAGACAGAAGCCCCCCACCACCCCAAACTTTGATCCAATTCCCAGTTTCCATCTTTGTGCATTTACGGATTCTAGAGATTCCCTAAAAATGTGCGCCCGCAATATTTGTCTATGCGTTCTGGTTTATTTCTACACATGTTGTTTAACAGTGGTTTCTGAGGATTAGAAAGTCTTGGATAAAACACAGTGGGATTGTCCACACGCCTGCCGTGCGTTCAACATTGCGTCTGCATGCATTTCTGAGGGGTAGACTCAGTTTCCAAGGATTGTTGCACTTCTTTTTACAAAGTTTTCTTCTTTCTCCCCATCTCTCCCACTCCCACCCACCCGCAAACAGCAGCGTTTCATCTTAAAATAGTAAATTTGGCAAAAGAGATTGTTGAAGGCTATACAATTATGACCGATGCATTCATTGATCAATTCGAAATGCATCCATGAAACATGTCCAGCGGACAAATGCTGTGTAATCTATACTTGGGTTTTTTGTTGTGTGTGTGTTTGGGGTCTTTTTTTTTTTTTTTTTTTTTTTACAACAATGCAAATATAGACTCATAAAATCTCAGCTGCTAGCAGAATCATTACAAGCCTATTTTGCTTTCAACTCTGCGGGGGCTCACAACCCGGATTAAGCCCCTAAGGGGGCTGCTGCCGAGCAAGGCCTTTTTGAATATAGCTCCTGGGAACGGCCTCGGGGAGGTTTTATGCTGAGCTATCAAATTACACCCATTGATTTTCTAGATCTGCGTGCGTGGACCAGGGGCACGCCGTGCCTTTATGAAGTTATAATGAACTGAGCGAAAACGGTTTAGAGACTATCTAAGCCAACAATTTGCAGCTAATCTGGATCCAAACTCAATAGAGGGTCTCAGTCATCGCAGAAATTCGCCAACGGGAAACAGCTTGGCACGCCAAGATTAGCGCCGGGATCGCTGCGCAGACCCGGGAAAGAAATCTCTGAGGAGGGGGTTCCATCGGTGCCCAGACCAGCTTCTGGCGGGGGTCCCTGGGCAGAGCCCGGCTGACAGGCCATTTCAATTTTATTCCGCCTTCCCCATCCCCCACATCCCCTTGTCTGGTCAGATGGCCTCCAAAGCGCAGCCCAGCGCAGCCCTCAAAGGCGTAACTCTCTGGAGCCAGGCGCGCGCCCACGAGAGACCTCAAGCGTAGGCTCCCACTTGGAGAAAGCCCGGTGTCCTCGGATTAAGAGGATTAGAAACCATTAAATTACCATCCTCTAAATCCTCAAACAGATTTCCCTTTTTTGCGAACCTTCTCCAGCAGGGGCCTGGATTCTAAGATTGAATCAGCTCCAACAAAAGCGTCTGTTAGCATGATAAAGGGAGCGCATCACCCCACCAACAACAACTCCGCCCGGGACCAAATGGCTCCGACTGAGGCCTACACATTGTTCTAACTTCAACTCTGGGTTCTCCGTAACCGCAACTTTTTTTTTTTTTTTTTTTTTTTAATTTTCCCAATCCAAGCTAAAGGTGTCATGTTAATTATTTAAATCTTTGGAAGGTCTCGGCTGGGTCCTCTGAGGCCCCCATCTGCACACGCAGTTGGTAATTAGAGGTAGAACAAGAAATTTGGTCTCCATGAATTTCATCACTGGTCCCCGGACATGGAAGGTTTTTCTGCACAATTGGTCCTCTTCCTATTTTCTTCCTCTGCTGTTTTTCTACTCTATTACACTTTGATTTACCTGCTTCCGGGTTATGGGAGAGGAGGGGAGGTAAACACTTAACCAGCCTCAAACGCAGCGCTCAAAGGTTAGTTCACCGCCATTCTGCCTCTCCTGGCTGGCCGCTTTCCTGGGTGAACGGGGAGGGGGGGAGACTGTGAGGATATGCGCCCCCTGAAGTCTCTTATCACAGCCGGGTTTGATCTCCATTCATTAGGAGTTTGTGTCCCGGGCAGAGGCAGCAGTGAAACAAGGTGCACGTCTCTCGCGAGCGCTCCAGCGTGGCTGAGACACAGATGGGCGCTTAGATCCGCAAGGGTCATCTCTGAGGGCTTGCCTTGTTAAGAATCTCTGCTCATTTACATCTTGCTTACTGAGGAAGTGCAAATTATATATATATATATATATATATATATATATAAAATGTATTTTTAAAAGTTAGCCGAGATTCGTGGAAGATAAAAATGTATCCAACTTTGGTGACACCTTAAAGCACCCAATTCCACTAAGGCCTGTCAATCTCCCCATTGGGAAAATGAAAGGGAAATTGAAACCCAAAATCTCATATCTGGACGAGTGTACAGAGCGCTGGGCGTTCCTGGATCCCTGCCTCACTAGGTCTTCAGTGGGCGCACACACACTCCCCACCCCATACCCCACAAGGGTCCCTTTGAGGAACGTAGGGCATCCATGGTAAAAAGCGGTTTACCAACTTTCGAGACAGGGAAATAGAAATTTCCTGGCATTACAATGAGGGCAAAAGATGACTCTTTCAAGAGGACAGCAAAGTACAGCATCAGTTGGTCTTGGTTTTGCAAGCCTGCATATGTTAGCTATGTACAGCTCGGCTCTGCTGGTGAAATAATTGGAGTTTGGAGCCTTTATGATAATGAGAGTCTCCCTTTGTGGGCTACATCTAGGCCTACAAGAGCCAGCTCCCTGGGCTAGAGATTTCCAATGGGCAGAAATTAGAGCTCACTCATTCCTGTAACACCAGGAACCAGCAAAACCCCAGAGACTTTGGGGGATGCCTTTGAGAGTGATGAGCAACCACCTTGAAATACACAAAGATTTACTAACAATACTGGGATTGGGGAGCCTATGTCAACTGCTCAGCCAACCACTGAAAACTTGAGGGTTCAAGTCCAGCCAGAGACACCTCAGAAGAAACCCTGGAATCCACTTATGAAAAAACATCCACTGAGAACTCTGTGGAGCACAGTTCTACTCTAACACACACAGGGCACCGTGAGTGGGATCTACTTATGAAAAATCATCCACTGAGAACCCTGTGGAGCACAGTTCTACTCTGACACACACAGGGCACCATAAGTGGGATCTACTTATGAAAAATCATCCACTGAGAACCCTGTGGAGCACAGTTCTACTCTGACACACACGGGGGCACCATGAGTGGAATCTACTTATGAAAAATCATCCACTGGGAACCCTGTGGAGCACAGTTCTACTCTGACACACATGGGGCACCATGAGTGGGATCTACTTATGAAAAATCATCCACTGAGAACCCTGTGGGGCACAGTTCTACTCTGACACACACAGGGGCACCATGAGTGCGATCTACTTATGAAAAATCATCCACTGAGAACCTTGTGGAGCACAGTTCTACTCTGACACACACAAGGGGGGCAGGCACCATGAATTGAGACGTCCCCATGATTATGAAGATGGCTCAGAATAGGACAATATTTCCCTCTGCTGCATGTGAGGTTATCGTGAATTGGAGATGAGTCAGCCATAACCAGTGACCATATGGATAGATGTATTGTGACCAGTCACTGCAAAAGGACATCATGTTTGGTGACCACGTTGGTCACCGATAAGGGGAAGTGAAGGCAAAACAGCAATGAAGCTGCAAGCTAATTCCAGCCACATTGAATACACTCCTGTGAACCCGGGTGGAGACCTGGTTGGACAGCAGTGTGGCAAGACCTGTGGACTCCTGGGCCCAGAGTCAGTGACATAGCCACAGAGGACTCGAGTGGAGAATGAAGCATCCAACTGATAATAAGAGAGGTCATATACATAAGAACACCCATTCTTGCAGATAATACCCACTTGACTTGGCTTCAATGATTGGATGATCAGGGCTCAACTAGAACAAAGAAGAGGAAAAAAATAATCTGATACAATTTGATGAACTTGACCTACTCTGATGGAGGCAGTAACTCAAAAGAGGGAGCAAATCTTTACAGGGAGGACCATTTACACCCCCTTGATACACAGGGTAGACAAGGATGGACAACTTGGACATAGGCTACCCAAAATGGGGGGCGGGAGGGGGCTACAAAGGCAAGAAGTGGCTGGCTTACAAGCTTTCAAGAGGGAACCTAGATTCAGATGGCATGGAGGAAGATAGAATCTCCTGTCTTCCTATATCCTGAGTAGTATACAATCTGTCTGGGTGGGGCTGATGAAAGGAGATGTGGATAGGTCCTTTGTGGTAAAATGTTGAATAATTGTTATCAGGACTGACTGTGAGGGTTGGAAATGTAAAGGTAGATGTTTTGTAGCAAGGAGGGGAGTAATTAACTTTGCAGTCCAGGAGTGGAGGTCCCTGGGACCATCAAGGGAGAAGAGTGGAGAGTGGGACCCTACCCATAGAAGCAGTGATGCCAGAAATGGAGGCAGAGATGATGATGTGGTGAGAAGGAATGGCTGGGGACTTTAGACACAGAGAGGGAGAGGGGCTGTGGGCTGAAGACCAGAGGAATCCTGTGGTTGGTTGAAGATGCATGGAGGGCATTGTAACCATGGCAATGTAACAATATACGATAGAATAAATGTAAAGCTAATGTTCTCCCATGTAAACGATCACATAATTCACAATAAATCTCCAAGCTGAAAAAAAAAAAAAAAGGATATTGTGTTTGATAAACTGGAACCCTGTACAGGGTCGCTATGGGTCGGAACCGACTCGATGGCACTTCACAACAACAACAACAGCCCAAATGAAGGAGACCCCCAAAGAGGTGGATTGGCACAATGGCCAGAACAACAGGTTCAGACACAACTGTGAGGATGGTGCCGGGTCTGGCGGGGTTTCTCTCAGCTGTGCACAGGGCATGGTGAGTCTGAGCCAACTCAAGAGCTGCCACCAAGTCTACAGACAGAGCTGGTCGTTTTACCTTTCCATAACCTTTATACTTGAGGAAAATTTAAGGAACAAAGCACCCCACTGACCTCCTGAGTGGGTGAGTGTAAAAAAATGGCACCCAGGATTCCTCCGGCTCCACTCTGCTCTAGAGCTGGGCTCAATCATTCACTGCAGTGGCCATGAGACTTGGACTCCATACTCACAGTTACGGGTTTATTAGGGAAGTTACAGGTTACAATATAGGGTCAGGGCACAGTTGTTGCAGCCAGGACAACCTCTCTGCAGCCATCTCTGTCTGCATAGACAATGATACAAAGCTCTGTTAGGGTTCCTGATCAATGCCCACAGGACACACCACTAGACCATCAACTGTAGCCTGAAGGCTCTCGACTTTACTTGCTCTGTGGGCTGTGAAGCCCACCTCTCTATCTGATGCTCTGGTTCTTGGTTCTGCAGGTGCTTATCTGTCACTTCTCCAGCGTCACTTTGCCATCAGTGCTTCAAATATCAGCAGGGTCACCCATAGTGGACAAGTTTCAGCAAAGTTTCTAGACTCAGACAGAGGAGGAAGAAAGTCCTGGAGGTGTACCTCCAAATATCAGCCAGTGAAAACCCTGTAGATGACAATGGAAGATTTTTTTCATATAAGGCTGAAAGCTAGGTTACTGGTATTTCAAAAATCAAGAAGGTTCACCCATGGTGGACACGTTTCAGTGGAGATTCCAATGTGAGAGAGAGTAGCAAGAAAGATCTGGAGATCTACCTCAGAAAATCAGCCCGTGAAAACCGTATGGATCATGACAAAGCATTGTCCTATATAGTGCTGGAAGCTTTGACATTGGTTTTCCAAATACCACGAGGGTCACCCACGGTGGAGAGGTTTCAGAGAAGCTTCCAGATTAAGAGAGAGTAAGAAGAAAGGCCTGGTGATGTACTTCTGAAATTCAACCAGTGGAAACCCTGTGGGTCTCAACAGAACATTGTCTGATAGAGAACTGGAAGATGAGCCCCCCTTCCTACCTTACCCCCCCGGGCTGGAAGGTTCTCAAAAGTAACCAATCCACAGGTGAGAGGGCAGGGTACAGTCTTCCTCTGATTTACCTCAAGAGACAGGATGAGTCTGTTTATAGGGTAAGTGACGTAAGCAGTTTCAGAGGTTGGAGTATAAACCCACTCAACAGTGCCCAGGAAGAAAGACCTGGAGATCTGTCTCCACAAAGGTCCCAGCTAGGAAAATCCAGCAGGGCATGGTTCTAGTCTAACACACACACAGGGGTGTCCTGAGCCGGACCCAACTTGAAGGCAACAGAGCAATGGTCTACAGGTTGGAGTCTGCCTCTGAGAACACATCATTGCCAGGTCTCCTGTCTTGCTTGTCTGAGAAGTTTGCCTGGGATCAGTTGCGGTTTTTCCACCAGAGGAGGGAGGGTCTTGATTGGATTCCAGTAGTGAAGGAAACATAGAGACCCCTTAGAAGGTCAAAGGGAGCTGCGTGGAGAAACAGTAAACCTCATTATTGGACTAGTAGAGGTAGCGGGAAACACGCTTGACTAACTACCTTTCAAATAGCCCAATTCCACCCACATTCAAACCCGAGATTTGGCTTCTAATGCATATTGCTTCTGGATATGCATCCACAGCCTCCTTCTCTGACCCAATTCTGTGAGCAGGCTCAGAAGCCTTGACCAATCATGGCGAGGAATCAACTCAACGTCTCACAACACCACCCCACTCCCGCAGTCTTGTTTATCATCTCAGGAAGAATACAAGAAGGCAGAGTTGGCCTGGTGATGAGACTCTCACCAGTTTGTAGGAGACTCCAGTTTGACTCTTGTCCAATCTCCTCGTGCACAGCTCTCAACTGTCTGTCTGTCTGCCTGTCTGTGGAGGCGTGTGTGTGGCTGTGACACCGAATAAGTTTCAGTGAGGCTTCAAGCCTAAGAGAGACTAGGACGAAAGGTCTGGAAATCTCGTTGCACTAACCAGCCAATGAAATCCCACTGGATCCTGATAGTCTGATCCACAAGTAATCCTGGGGGTGGCACGGTACTGGGAAACGTGTTATTTCGTGGTCACTAGGGAGTCCTGGAGTGGCGTTGTTGGATCAGCAAGGTTGTTGGACCTCAATGTTAGTATGAAGCACAATTGGTTCAAACCCACCAGTTACTCCTCAGGAACCGTAGAAAGGATTGCTGTGAGTCAGCACCGACTCGACAGCAGTTACCAACAACAACAAGGGGGTCCAGAGGGTTCCTGGTGTGGTGTTGTAGGATCAGCACTGGACTATTAAGTACAAGATCGGTGGTTCAAACCCACCAGCTGCTCCTTGAAAATCCTATAGAGGGTCGCTGTGAGTCAGAATCGACTTGACCGCACTTAACAACCACCAGCGGCAGCCCAGACTACAGGGTTGATGCTTACGTTACTGTTTATAGGACTTCTGTGCATTGTTTCAGCAGAAATTTTTGAATTCCTATTTTTTAAAAATGGATTCCTCGTGTGGCACTGTATGCTAAGCATTGGTCTGCAATCCAAAAGGTCAGCAGCTGAAGCCCACCAGATGTTCTTCAGAAACCCTATACAGGGTCGCTATGTGTCGGAACTGACTCAGCCACTCGTAACAACAGCAACATTGAAAATAAGATAAAATAAAATAAAATAAATCCTTCTGCTTCGTTATAAGTGAGCACAGTGATTCCTCAGGGTAAGCAGTAGACTGAGAACCACCAGGCCAGCGTATGAGCCCACCAGCCACTCGGCTGGAAAAAGATGAAACTTTCTCCTCCCACAAAAGAATTAGAGGCTCAGGAACCCTGGACAGGGACACTGTGAGTCAGACACTACTGCACTGCACGGCACTTACAACAACAACAACATGCGGTTACAACATGCACATCATGTGGTGTTTACCGTTCTACTCACTCAGCTGGGTTCGATAATTTAGTCCAATGTTGTTACGCACCACCGAGTCGGTTCCCACTCATAGCGTCCCTGGCAGAGGGTTTCCTAGGATGGCTGGTGAGTTTGAACTGCCGACCTTGTGGTTGAAACCGACCTTTCTGTCCAGTACTTATCCTGCAAGACTGCCCTAGAGCTCCGTCCCTCACACGGGACCCTCTTCTCAGCTCGGTTCGATGATTCTGTACAAATGGTCACAGGGAACTCAGACATCATACTCACAGTGACAGGATTTATTAGTGAAGTTAACAAGTTGCAATGTCAGAAATGCTCAGGACACAGTTGTTCCTGTGGGGATAACCTCTCCTGCTCACAGGCAGGTCTCTGTCTACCTGGGCAATGTTACAAAGCTCTTTTAGGGCTCCTGATGAATGCCCACAGGACACATCACTCCACCATCACCCTCAGCTCTAGATGCGTGGGTCAGCACACCTAGCTCCCCCAATTAAGTGCCTAGAAGCACCCCACTCTGCAAGCAAGCGTCCTGCCCTAAGACACTCAGCTTTACTTGCTCCATGGGCTGGAAAGCCACGGCTCTGTCTCCTGCTCCGGTTTTGGATTCTGTTGTTGCAGTACCTAGCCCCTCCTGCATTCTCACAGTTTCTGTCCCTGGTTTGAGGAGGTCCAACGTGCAGGGATCTCAGAGTCCTAAGGACACGTTCCACTCCTGGTTCTTCCTAGATGTCAGTTAGTTATTCCTCCCCACTTCCTCTGAGATGGTTTATTTTATACCCCTTAGAGTTCTAAGGTTTTACAATTACAATGAAATGTGCTAACAGCCCAGCAGAATCATGGCATGCTATCTGGATTTTCTCCCACCTTCTCTTTCCATGAGGAAATGAGTCGTTCGGTGAGAGTTACAAAGGGCTAGAAGAGACATTAAATCATTCGCTACACCTCATAGCAACAAAAACATTTTTGTAAACCTAGCTGACATGCATCAATACAACCTACTGTTGTTAAGGGCCATTGAGTCAGTTTCCTAAGAGTGGCTGGTGGGTTTGAACCACAGACCCAAGCCATGGTATTTTTAATAACCTCATATGCATGTGAAAAGGAGCTCTGGTAGCGTTGTGGTTACGAACCGGGCTGCTAACCTCAGGGTCAGCAGTTCGAAACTACCAGCTATTCTGAGAGAGAAAAATGAGGCTTTCTGGTCCTGTAAAGATTTACAGCCTCGGAAACCCTGTACAGGGTTGCTATGAGTCAGAACCGACTCCACAGTACATAACAACAACAACATGCATGTGAAAGCTGAATAGTGAATAAGGAAGACCATAGAAGAATTGATGCATTTGAGTGATGGTGTTGGAGGAGAATATTGAAAGTGTCGTGGGCTGCCGAAAGAACAGATCTGTGTTGGAAGAAGTGCAGCCAGAGTGCTCCTTGGAGACCAGGATGGCCAAACTTCATCTCTTATACTTTGGACACGCTATCAGGAAGGACCAGTTCTTGTAGAAGGACATCATGCTTGGTAAAGTGGAGGGTCAGAGAGATGGATTGGCACAGTGGCAGTACCGATGGGCTCAAACTTAAAGATTGTGAGGTTGGCACAGGACTTGGCAGTGTTCCATTCTGTTGTGCACAGGATGGCAATGAGTCGGAACCAATCCAACGACGCCTAATAACAACTCTCACACACTCCAAGAAATATTACCTTTAAACAATTTGCCACTCTATTGAAAACGAGCATAATCAAGGATTCTGTGTGGTCTGGTATTGAAGGGGGTCCAGAGGTTGTTGTGGGCAGTGTGTTGGTACCAACCCCAGTGATGTCAGCTGACCTTCCACACAAGGACCACTGAGAATGAAAATGAACAGTGTTGTTGCATGTATGTACGTGAGAGAGACCCAGAAAAATGCATCTCCTAAGAAGCTGACTTTGCTCATTACAAACTATAAGCCAGTTGATGGAGCCATCCTTCTTCATTTACTTAAAAAAAAATTCATTGAGACTTGAGAGAAGGTTTGCAAGGCACATCATCCAGCGTTACATTCAACAAACCAGACACTTTGTTTCATCTCCAAGATTGCAATCCCCACATTGTAACATGATTGCTCCCCCTTCCTCCCTGTGTTTCCTGTTTCCATTCCTGCCTCTTCCCCAACCCTTCTGAACTTGGTCCTTGTACAAACGCTGCCCTTTGGATCTTGTGCACGGACTATTTTCTAGGAAGCAGCAGGCCCTTTTTAATCACACAGAGTCTCCCAGGAGCAGGGACATTTCATCAGCTGCACTTTCAGAGACAGGAAGAAGCAACAGGGAGGAGAGCAAAAGTGGGCAGCCTTTATCTCTTGGACGCCTGACCGCTGTCCACTCACCCTGGAGCCAGGCAGAGTGAGGGGAACACAGAGGACGAGCTGGGGAGGCATCGGCCATCCCGGCTCTCTTTTGGAAAATGCATTTTGCAGGCTGTGGTCCCAGCCACCAGCCTGAAACCATCTTGTGAAGGAAAAATCTATTAATCAAGTCTTTACCCATTGGCTACTCTCAGACATTAGCATTTGAATGGGGACGGTTCCTAGTGTGTATCATTCTAATCTTTCATATTTAAGTCGGCCAGATGGCTTATTATTACCAGCCTGGCCTCCAAATACCCCAAACTTTGTATCAGAGGATTTGTGTATAACATGACAGTAAAATAAATTAATTTTTTAAATATAATTATAAGGGAGAGGGAGTGGGGAGGAGGAGTAAGGGGGACTTGCATCTCACCAAATAGCCTGCATTTTAATTGATTTTGCTCATTGGCAGTGATTCCCTCTTAATTGCCATTCTTTCTAAGTGACTATGTGGATTTCAGGCAGGACTAAAAAATGCTAGTGGAAAATGCCCAGGCTGCAGATTTGGAGTTTTAAAATACGGAATCTCTAAGTAAAGCTGTTAGACCATGGTGTGCAAAACCCAGGCAAGAGTTTGAGGAGTTACATTGCAGTGGAACCTCTGGGTTGTGTGTGTGTGTGTGTGTGTGTTTTATAGTGCTGGCTCGTTCATTTACTGCACAAGGCCTCTTTATATAGTGTCTAGTAGCAAAAAATGTCAGTTTGAGGACTAAGGTGCTCCTGACCCAAGCCATGGCATTTTCAATAACCTTATATGCGTGCAAAAGTCAGACAGTGAATAAGGAAGACTGTAGAAAGAAAAAATGCCTTTGAGTTATGGTGTTGGAGAAGAATATTAAAAGTACCATGGACTGCTGAAGAACAAACAAATCTGTGTTTTAATAAGTACAACCAGAGTGCTCCTTAGAAATCAAGATGAAGAGACAGCGTCTCTCATACTTTGGACATATTATCAGGAGGGACCAGTCCCTGGAGAAAGACATCGTGCTTGGTAAAGTGGAGGGTCAGCGAAAAAGAGGAAGACCCCCAACGAGATGGATTGTCACAGTGGCAGCCGCAATGGGCTCAAGTGTAACAACTATTGGGAGGTTGACGCAGGACTTGTTGGGGTTTCATTCTGGTGTGCATTGGTAGGGTCACTAGAACTTGGTGGTGTTTTGTTCTGGTGTGCATTGATAGGGTCACTAGGAGTCGGAAATCGAGTCGACCACATGGAACAACAACAAAGGTTTCATGGTTAACAGGTTGCAGCTGCAGCTACATTGACAATGAGTTCAAAGGATGGCACAGTACCTTGGTCATCACTGAAATCATTAACGACCCTAAAGGAGTCCTGGTGTGGCACTGTAGGATCAGCACCAGACTGTGAACCACAAGGTCGGCAGTTCAAACCCAGCATCCATTCCTCAGGAACCCGAAACAGGGTTGCTATGATTCAGAACCGACTAGACAGCACACAACAACAATTATATAGAAACCAACAAAACCCAGAACAAATCACTGTCATCAAATCGATTCTAGCTCATAGGTTGTCCCAGGTAATAAAATCTCTGTGCAAACAGAAAGCCTCATCTTTCTCCTTTGAAACAGCTCGTGGGTATGAGCTGCCGACCTGGCGGTTAGCAGTCCAGTGCTTGTCCTACAGCACCATGTCCGGGCTCCTGAAATATATATAAGACGTATTTTAAATGTAAAGTGTTATAGATACAAGGAGTCGTGGTAGGATAGGCACTGGACACAAAGTCAGCAGTTCAAACCCACCAGCCGCTCTTCGGAAACTCTATAGACTCGACGATGTCTGATAAGAACAGAAAGAGGAGGCAGAGGGTTACGTGAAATCAAAAGGATAAGAAAGAGATAGCTCTTCAAGTTTTCAAGCTCATGTTGGATGTGAAGAATGAGGTTTTGAAGCTAAAATCCACAGCCGCTGAATAGATTCCAAGTCATGTCCACCCTGGGAGACAGAGCAGAAAGTCCTCACAGATTTGCCAAGGCTGTGAATATGAACGGGAACAAACAGTTACTTCTTTCTCCCACAGAATGGCTGGTCGGTTTGAACCACTGACGCGTAGCATGGCAGCAAAGTGCTTAATGTCTGTTCCACCAGGCACCCTCACATTATAAGACCCGTGTGTTATGTTTCCATTGAAGTCCTAACCACCAGAGGGCCATTTTTGTTGTTTTTCTTGTTAAGTGCTGTCGAGTTGGTTCCGACTCATAACAACCTATATAGATAGGGGTTCTGAGGAATGGCTTGTGAGTTTCAACCACCGACCTTGTGGTTTAAGTCCAGCAGAATCTTTTGATATTACAACCCTAGTTTATTTGTTGTTTTTCTTGGTCTGTTCTTTCATCTTAAGAAATGCTGAGTGTATTCTTCCCTTAGGATTTTCTGACCCCAGGTCCTTGCACATTTCATTCTAATACTCTGTCTTCTCTAGCAACCCTTTGAGAGTTTCTGCTCAGCTGTTTCACTCATCATTTATTCTAGTCCCTTTAGCTTCTGCACATTCGAGAATGAACTGAATCATCTAATGCCTCGTTGATCCATAGTCTATAACCCTGAACAAACAGTGTCTCTGCCTTGCTGGGTCTGGGGAAGAGAAGGTGGGAGAAGATGTTGATAGGATACCATGATTCAACTGAGATGTTAGCAGACTTTACTGTAAACGTAAAAACTCTAGCATGAGTTTAAAATGAACCATCTCAAAAGCAGGAGGGAGGGTCTGATCTCACTACCATCAAAGAAGCAGAGTCAGGAATGGATTGTGTCCTTTGGACCCCATGCTTGCTGCACATTGAAGTGCATGGACCCCGGGACAGAAAGCCGTGTGACACCTGAGGAGGCTTGGCTGGCAGAGACGCAGCAGCAGAACTAAGAACCGGAGTCCAGACAGAGGGATGGGCCTCCCGGCCCACAGGGCAGGGGAAGCTCAGTGACTTGGGGCAGGAGGCTTGTGTGTAAGCGACCTTAAGTTAGAGAGCTAGGTTTGCTGACCCACGGAGCTAGAGCCAGGGGCTTTCAGAATGAGGGTTATGGTGGAAAGGTGTGTCCTGCGGACATTTATCAGCAGACGACTGGAACAACTGTCGAGCATTTTCTGATCCTGTACAGCAACCTGTTAACATCCCTAAAATGGACTCCTGGTGTGGCGCTGTAGGATCAGCACTGAACTTCAAATCACAAGGTCGGCAGTTCAAACCTACCCTCTGATCCTTGGAAACCCTATACAGGGTCGCTCTGAGTAGAATTCACCTCAACAACAGCAAATGCGTCCCTACGAATGTGAGTCTGGTGTGTGAGTTCTGGGTGGTCATTATAGTGAATTATCAATCGCTGCTGAGATATAGAGAAGGATGTGGGAAGAATGATTACAGTCACACATTTTCACAAAGAGCAACTTTCAGAGTCTCTTCTGACATCCTTTTTTGTCTTTTCTTTCTTTCCTGTTAGCTTGACATTTCACTTTCTTCACAGTGGATCTTCTGAATGTCATCTCACAAGAACTCTATTAACCTTGTCCATCGTCTCTTCCCACAGAGGTACTCAGTTTGATTCCTGTGTATTCCATCTACTGAGGTCTACCTTTTACGCTGTTGAAAAAAGGTATTTGCAATTAATGAGTCATTGGTCTTGCAGAATTCTCTCTTGCAATCTCCAGCATCATTTCTATCACCAAGGCTGTATTTTCCTACTACTGATCCTTTCTGTTTCCAACTTTTGCATTTCGACCTCTAGTAATTATCATGCATCATTTGATCAATTTCAAACTGAGGAAGCTGGTAGAATTCTTCAATTTCATCATCACTGGCTTTGGTAGTTGGTGCATAAATTTGAATCATAATGGTATGAACAAGTCTTCCTTGTAGGTGTATGGGTATTATCCTATCACAGACAGCGTTGTACTTCTAGATAGATCTTGAAATGTTCTTTTTGATGATGAATGCAATGTCATCCCACTTCAATTTTTATTCTCAGCATTGTCCATTCTTCTACCAGTCCATTTCAGCTCACCGATGTCTAGGATATCAATGTTTATGCATCCCATTTCATTTTTGACACCTTCCAGTTTTCCTAGATTCATACTTGGTACATTCCATGTCCTGATTATTGATGGATGTTTGCAGCTGTTTCTCTTCATTTTGAGTTATGCCCCATCGGTACATGAAGGTCCCGAGAACTTTACTCCATTCTCATCATCTCGAATCAACTCTACTTTGAGGAGGCAGATGTTCCCCAGTCATATTTTGAGTGCTGTCCAGCCTGAGGAAGGTCCTCTTTTGGCACTCTATCTGACAAGGTTCTCCTGCTATTTACAAGTGTTTTCAGTGACTAACATTCAGAAGTGGTCCACCTCTCCTCCTTCCTAGTCTGTCTTCACCTGGAAGTCCAACTGAAACCTGTCCGCTGTGGGTGACCCTGCTGGTGTTTAAAATACCCGTGGAATAGTTTCCAGCATCACAGCTGTACACAAGCTACCACAGACTGACAGACTGACCGTATACATCATTATTATTATTTTAATGTGATGCCTCCTAATTTATTCTTTTCTTTCAAAATTGCTTTAGCTCTTTGGGGCCTTTTGTCAGTCCATGTAAAAACTAAGGTTGGTTTCTCTTTCTCTGTGAAAAAGGTTGTCAAAATTTTAATCGGGATCGTACTGCATGCGGGTTCTAATCTTCATGAGAGCGGATAACCATGTCTTTTTCGCCGTTGACCTTCTGTTGGGATGGAACTTTCAGTGTTTTAGTTATCAGCTGTGTGTTTAACTATTTAACTACCAGAGCTTCTTCCTCTATTAACTAAAACGTCCAAAGATGACCAAAGATGCTAATGTTTTGTTTCTTTTCTACCTTATTACTTATTTAGTAGGAATGGTCCCAGCCTTTCACTGTTTATTCTAATGAAGATTCTGTTGCTTGGATTATAATGTTCTCGCTTTTGTTCCTAATTAGCTTTCATGCTTTATTCTTAGAAATTCCCTCTGAATTGTATCAAAGTCCCTTTCAGCATCTAAGAACAAATGCATAGTATTCTCCTACTTTGATTGTAAGAGGTAATTAATTATGTTAATAATTTACTGAAATGAAATATATCTTTGCCTTTCCTGAAATGAACACCCTTTGGCTGTGATGTTTTTAATTTTTGTTCTTTTTTAATGGAACACACTGCAGGGTTTTGTTTGCTTACATCTTATTTTAGAGTTGCCCATCAGAATTCACAAGGAAATTGGATTGTTTGTTTCTTTGTGTGTGTTTACGTGTGATGTTTCCCTCAAGGTTTGTTTTTTGTTGTGTTTTTTTAATGAGGCTAACACTCCCAAAATGAATTTGTAAACTATCCATCTTTTATCAAAAAACAAATAGAAAATAATAATAACAAAATTAAAAACCCGCTGTCATGGTTTCAGTTTGGACTCACAGTGACCCTGTTGAGAGAGAACAACTACCCCACAGGGTTTCCTAGGCTGTGAATCTTTATAGGAGCAACCGCCTCATCTCTCTCCCTTGGAGCAACTGATGGGTTCGAACTGCCGACTGTTTGGTGAGTGGCTGTGTTCTTTAATAATGCCCCATCAGGACACCTCCCATGTTTCCTGGAATCACTTCAATCCACAGTTCTCAAAGTCTGATCCAAGATTTTCTAGCAGTGCCCACTAGAAACCTGCTGGGCATGGAAATTCTTGGACCTTCTCCCTCAATCCCTAAATCAGAATCTCTAGATGGATGCATTAATCTGTGTTTTAAAGAGCTTATCAAACCGGTTCAAAACTGCTCAGTTCTTGCCACTATAAACAAGAGCCGCTTGCAGGTTGCATAGCAGCCCGATCTGTTGCTGGAAAGATTTTGATGCATTTCGACTGGAATAGGAAAGAAATCACAAAGTTGGCTGTTGGAGCTCACCAGCTGCTCCTACAAAGAAAACAGTTGTTCCCGTAAAGACTGAAAACACTATAGGGTGGGGGCTGGGGGCAGGTGTGTTGTATCCTACAGGCCTGCTGTGAGTTAGAATCAGCTTGATGGTATTGGTTTCTTTGGTTCAGGAAACACACAGCTGTGCCCCATTCAAAGATGGCGGCCGACCTCACAGCTTTGAATGTGTCTTGGAATCCAGAGTCCTGCCAATAATCCACTTTCCCACATCAGACTTCTGGAGCTTTCAGAAGGAACAACTAAGGCAGGACTTTCGGAGAGCAGCATTCTTGGCAGGGTTCCAGAGGGCCACAGACATTTACTGTGACGCTGTTGGCAGCCATCTTTGCATGTGGCAATGCAATTTATTTCCTGTTGTAGTTGTTGTTAAGTGCCATGGAGTCGATTCTGACTCATAGTGACCCTACAGCCCCACGCCAGAACTCTTATTCAGATCAAAACATTACCAACAACAGATTCTGTTGCTACATTTACTGATCCGTTCCGAAGTGATTCCAAGCCCTGGTTTTAACCAGGCCTCCAGAGATATCCAGTACACACTCAAGTTTGAGAACCACCCGTTTAAATAATGTGAATGATATCTCACCTCAAAAGTGAGCAAGCGGGCAACTTGGACATTGTCTACCCAAAGTGGGGTGGGGGTGGGGGGCTACAAAAGCAAGAAGTGACTGGCTTACAAGCTTTCAAAAGGGAACCTAGATTCAGAGGGTGTAAAGGAAGGTAGAATCTCCACTGAGTAGTATCCAATCTGTCTAGGTGGGGCTGATGCAATGAAATGCGGATGGGTCTCTTGTGATACAATAGTGAATAATTGTTATCCGGACTGATTGTGAAGGTTGGAAATGTAAAGGTAGATGTTTTGAAGCAAGGAGGGGAGTGATTAACTTTTCAGTCTAGGAGCGGAGGTCCCTGGGACCATCAAGGGGTAAGAGCAGAGAGCGGGACCCTACCCAGAGAATCAGTGATATCTGAGATGGAGGCAGAGACAATGACATGGAGAGATGGAGCAGTTGGGGACTTTAGACCCAGAGAGGGAGAGGGGCTGTGTGCTGAAAGACCGGGGGGCAGGCTTGTAGTGTGTACCCTTTGGTTGGTTGATGATGCATGGAGGAGATTGTAACCATGGAAATTAAACCATATACGATCAGATGAAGGTAAAAGTAATGTTCTCCCTTGTAAACTATCACATAATTCACAATGAAACATTTAAAAAAAAAAAAGTGAGCAGGACACCTTGAGATGTTGGGAAGGTAGCACTTCAGAGATGACCCTCACCAATATTGGGTGTGTACATTTCAGGTGACCCTCTGCCTTTAACTCATTGCCAACTCACATTGACCCTACAGTGTACATTAGGTGATCCCATAGGGTGGGAATCTTTACTGAAACCAATGACCACATCTTTATCCCATGAAGCAACTGCTGGGTTAGTTAGACCACCAACTTTTCAGTTAACAGATGAGTTCTCTACTCACTAGGTTTCCAGGCTCCGATGTAGTGTATATAAGTAACTGTGACCATGTAGAAAAAGCAATGGACTGCTAACTACAAGGTCAGTGACTCAGACC
Source organism: Chrysochloris asiatica (assembly GCF_000296735.1). NCBI lineage: Eukaryota > Metazoa > Chordata > Mammalia > Afrosoricida > Chrysochloridae > Chrysochloris > Chrysochloris asiatica. The sequence goes on along the minus strand of NW_006408890.1, from coordinate 339,243 downwards.
AACCGGCTGTTCCTCAGAAACCCTATATATGTTCCCTATGAGTTGGAAATGACTCAAGGGCACTTAAGAACACCAACATGGATTCAGTTGTATCTCCCACAAAATGTATGTTGGAATCTTAAACCCTGTACAAGGGAATGTAATCCTGTTGGGAAAGAAGTTTGCTTATTTGAATTTATTTATGTAAATTAAGCCATATATGCATGGGTGGATCCTAAACCTAATACCTTTTGGCAAACACAGCCATTGAAAACTCCATGGCATGCGTTCCACTCTGACACACACGGGAGCATCATGAGTGGGATCTACTTATGAAAAATCATCCACTGAGAACCCTGTGGGGCACAGTTCTACACTTACACACACGGGGCACCATGAGTGGAATCTACTTATGAAAAATCATCCACTGAGAACCCTGTGGGCACAGTTCTACTCTGACACACACAGGGACACCATGAGTGGGATCTACTTATGAAAAATCATCCACTGAAAACCCTGTGGGGCACAGTTCTACTCTGACATACATGGGGCATCATGAATGGAATCTACTTATGAAAAATCATCCACTGAGAACCTTTTGGGGCACAGTTCTACTCTGACACACACAGGGCACCATGAGTGGGGTCTACTTATGAAAAATCATCCACTGAGAACCCTGTGGGGCACAGTTCTACTCTGACACACACAGGGCACCATGAGTGGGATCTACTTATGAAAAATCATCCACTGAGAACCCTGTGGGCACAGTTCTACTCTGACACACACAGGGCACCATGAGTGGCGTCTACTTATGAAAACTCATCCACTGAGAACCCTGTGGGGCACAGTTCTACTCTGACACATACCAGGACACCATGAGTCGGATCTGCTTATGAAAAATCATCCATTGAGAACTCTGTGGAGCTCAGTTCTCCTCTGTCACAAGGGGGCGCTGTGAGTGGATGATCTATAAGAGTATATACGAGTATATAGTGACATAATAGATGACAGCCTAGGAAACCCTATGGGGCAGTTCTCGTCTGTTACTCCAGGTGGCACTGTGAGTGGATGATCTATAAGAGTATATATGAGTGTATAAAAGGAGCTCTGGTAGCGTAGTGGTTACGAATCGGGCTGCGAACCTTAAGGTCAGCAGTTCGAAACTACCAGTCGCTCCGCGGGAGAAAGATGAGGCTTTCTACTCCCGTAAAGATTTACACTTTTGGAAACCCTGTACAGGGTCGCTATGGGTCGGAC
>NW_006408890.1:334803-335559 GCF_000296735.1 Chrysochloris asiatica | reverse complement strand
CCAGGGGGCGCTGTGAGTAGATGATCTATAAGAGTCTATATGAGTATATAGTGACACAATAGATGACAGCCTAGGAAACCCTGTGGGGTAGTTCTCTGTCATATGGGGGCACTGTGAGCAGGAGCGTGGCACGTAGCAACAACATCCTAAAATAAAATAAAGTCAAGTCACCGTCTTTCTATGGAAGGTAATGGTAAACTACAGTAAGGACAGGAATGTGGACATCTGGATAAGGAGGCACACCGCAAATTCTGGAGGAAAGATGGAGGCCTCTGAATATGGAGATCCCTGTCTTCATCAGGACAGGAGCCCGGATGCTCGTGTCCAACCTGACATCTGGCGTCTTGTGGAAGTGTAGCTCTCACATTATTCTCCTGTCTGTAAAATGCACTGTAACAGCAATCACATTGCATTTTCATCATGATTACAGGAACAGATATCCATATATATGAGGGGACTTCAGAAAAATCCATGGAAAAGTGGACTTGAGAGATAATGGACATTTTGCCACAGACTTTTTGAAATCTCTCATGTGTGTGTGTGTGTGTGTGTGTGTGTGTATATTGTTGTTAAGTACCGTAGAGTTGGATCCAACTCATAACCACTCTGTATAGGGTTTCTGAGGCGCGGCTGGTGGGTTTGAACTTTGACTTTTTGAGTTGCAGCTCAGTGTTGATCCTACAATGCCACACCAAGATCTTTGTCTCTCTCTCCCTCTCCCTCTCCCTCTCTCTCTCTCTCTCTCTCTCTCTCTCT
>NW_006408890.1:333774-334703 GCF_000296735.1 Chrysochloris asiatica | reverse complement strand
TATATATATATATATATATATAATTTGTTATTGTTCTTAAGTATCATCGAGTCGATTCCGACCCATAGCGGCCAGCTGTTCCAAGGGAGAAAGATGAGGCTCTCTGTAAAGATTTACAGCTTCAGAAAATCTATATAGGGTTGCTATGAGTCAGAACTGATTCCATGGGACACCACTACCATATGTACGTATGATATATGACTCATAGCGACCCTGCACAGGGTTTCCGAGGCTGTAAATCATCACGGGAGCAGAATGCCTCATCTTTCTCCTGCGGAACAGCTGGTAGTTTCAAACTGCTGACCTTGAGATTGGCAGCCAGATTCGTAACCACTACGCTATTAGAGCTCCTTATGTGTGTGTGTGTGTGTGTGTATATCCTGGTGTGGCACCATAGGATAAGCACTCAACTTCAAGGTTGATTGACCCATAAAGTCAGTGGTTCAAACTCACCAGCAGCTCCTTGAAAAACCTATACAGTGTTGCTATGAGTCTGAAACAACTTGATGGTACATACCAACAACATACATACATACATATATATATACACATGTATATATATATATGAGCTGCTGGTTATATATAGATCTACAAATCTATCACATCTATCTATGTTTCTATGTCATCTATCTGTCATATCTATCTATATCTATCTATCACATCTATCTATCTACCTCATTTATCTATCACATCTATCGATCTATAACTCCATATATGTTGTTGTTGTTGTTGTTAAGTACCGTCGAGTCAGTTCCGACCCATAGTGACCCTGTATAGGGTTTCCAAAGAACGAATGGTGACCTTGTAGTGCAAATGGCTTTGCATTCTGGTGCATTAAAACACACAGCACCACACCAGGACTCCTCTCTCTCTCTGTGTGTCTCTGTCTCTGTGTGTGTCTCTCTCTCTCTCTCTCTCTCTCTCTCTCT
>NW_006408890.1:306900-333674 GCF_000296735.1 Chrysochloris asiatica | reverse complement strand
TATATTATGGTTTCTGAGGAAAAGCTGGTGGGTTTGGACCACCCACCTTGAGGTTAACAGATGGGTACGTACCCTACAACACCACACAAGGATACACAGTGTTGGATGACCTACCCACAGGTAACATCCCCATAGTCAGAATAAAAGTGCCCCACAGGGTTCCTGACACCTAACAACAACAACAGGGTTGTCATCTTTGCAGAAGCAGACTGACAGATCTTTCTTCCTCAGAACCACTGGGTATGTTAGGACCACCGATATATCCATCAGCAGCAGAGTGTTTAACATTGGTACCACCAGGGTTTGTTCTATTTTATGCTAAATGGATGACATTCCTCACCACACACACCACCATCTAACTACGCTTCTGTCTGATATTTCAAAATGACTTTTGGTACCTAGGTAAAAACTGTTAAGTGCCGTCAAATCACTTGTGACCCATAGTGATGCTGTGTAGTGTTTCCATGCAACGCCTGGTGAGCTTGAATCACTGCCTTGCAGCTCAAACCAGCTCTGCAGTCCAGCGCATGAATGCACAGCGCCACAGCAGGACTCCACGTAGTTTTAATGAAAGTCTCAAAGCATCATGTTTCCTGAGTCTTGTCACTTCAGGAAAGTTTTGTCCCAGAATCTCTTTAAAAAGTTAAGCAACAGAAGAAGAGAAAGAGAGACAGAGAAAAAACAGGAAGAAAAGTTGGTTTCTCTCTACTGTCTTAGACCACAGGTCTTTTCATTGTCTGTTTCCATCTCGTTTTTACTTTATCTGCCAAACTCTTTGCATTTTAACTGCTGTACACAGTCACCTTGGGTCCCTGCTTCAAAAAGAAACAATAAAATTTAATCTTCTTACTTGACAATGATGTATGGGCCCATGGAGAAATACTTTTCAGGTATTATCATTAGAAAAAAAAAAAAAAAGCTTCATTTTTTTTTTTTTCTCCTCTCCTGGTTTCCACGGGAAACATGCCTTGGATTTCTCTAAAACCACCAAAGTCTTAAGACACAGCATCTTTCCATTAGAAGTCAGGAAAATGCCTGCCATCGCGCCAGGAGAACCTCTTCCTCAAAATCACCAGGTGGGATAGTTTTTCCCTAGACAAATAATCCCTGAAAGTCGTATTGATGATTTCTGAAGGTTCCAAAAATGACTAGCTCACCCTTTTCTTTCAAATGTGTCTCTGTAACCGCCTTGAATTCAGAATCCCTTTTGCCTTTAGGTGGTGTATTAGCTTAAACTGAAAGGTTGGCAGTTCAAACCCACCAGTTGCTCCTCTGGAGAAAGATGAGGCTGTTTCCTCCCATAAAGACTAACTGCCATGGAAACCCTATGGTCCAGCTCTACTCTGTTAGAGCCAATTCGATGGCAGCAGGTTTGGATTTTTAGTTTTCATGTGCTATAATCTCTAAGTATTTGGTTTGGGGAAGACTGTGCCAAGCTGTCAGTTGGCTAAATGCATCCTGAATTTGACAAAAGAATCAGAGAGACTCATTAGCAACCTGCAGTATGCAGATGATACAATCTTGCTTGCTGAAAGCAAAGAAAACTTTAAATACTTACTGATGAAGATCAAAGAGCACAGCCTTCACTATGGGCTCCTTCTCAATGTAAAGAAAACAAAAATCCTCACTACTGGACCAATAAACAACATCCATATAAATGGAGGAAAGACTGAAGTTGTCAAAGACTTCATTTTTCTCCAGCAAACATCAATACTCATGGAAGCAGCAGTCAAGAAATCAAACGCCGTATTGCATTAGGCAAATCTGCTGCACAAGACCTTTTTAAAGTGTTGAAGAGCAAAGATGTCAGCTTGAGGATTGAGGTGCACCTGACCCAAACCATGGTATTTTCAATAACGTCATATGCATGCAAAAGCTGGACAGTGAATAAGGAAGACTGTAGAAGAATCAATGCATTTGATATTTTTGTTTAATAAGCATGTCTGTGATTTTATAAGCACACTGCGAGGTCAGTGGCTCAAACCCACCAGCCCCTTTAGGAAACACTGGGCAGGGTTGGTATGAGGTGGAACTGATGCAACAGCTCACAACAACAACAACACAATCTTGCTGGAATTCTTTTTTGGGCTCAACCTTGAGTCTTCTGCACAGTTCTAAGTCTCCCTGTGAATCTAAACTTCTTGGCTAACCCGGTTCCATTTTTGGTTTCACTTTTCACACATGCCTGATTTCGGCCTAAGCTTCCCAGCCCCCCTCTCTGCCCTGGCTTTGATTATCGGGATGGGACTTTTTCATCTAGGTGTCTGTCTTCTTCCTGCTGGAATTTCATCTCATCTACAAATTCAGACAAGTTCTCTAATTACAGGGATCCCTTCATACCATGTAACAATTCACGGATCATGACGAATGGCCGATTTCCTGGAAACGACCTCAGACGACTGCCATCCATTAAGTCGACCTTCCCATTTCATTTGCTCATTCAACTTTACGGAATATTTGTGTGATAATGAATCCCAGGCCTCTTAAGATGATCGTTGTTAACTTGGTACCGGCTTCGTCTTAGCTAAATCTTTTTGTTCAAGTATAAAATGCATGACGATCATGTATGCAGCTCCGTGAGTTTTCACAGTGTGATGCAGTGTAAATCGATTCACATTAAGAAACAAAACCAGCCCCTGTATCAGCTAATTCCCAATGTCTAAGCTTCAAGTTGCAGCTGCAGAATTCTCTTTTGAGTTTTTTTTTTTAATAACCTCATATGGATGCAAAAGCTGGACAGTGAATAAGGAAGATCGTAGAAGAATTGATGCATTTGAGTTATAATGTTGGAGGAGAATATTGAAAGTGCCATGGGCTGTCAAAAGAACCAATAGATCCATTTTGGAAGAAGTACAGCCACAGCGCCCTCTGGAGGCCAGGATGGCCAAACTTCGTGTCTCATACTTCAGACATATTGTCAGGAGGGACCAGTCGCTGGAGAAGGATATCATGTTTGGGAAGGTGGAGGGTCAGAGAAGAAGAGGAAGACCCCCAACGAGATGGATTGGCCAAGTGGCAGCATCCATGGGCTCAAGCGTGGCAACAGTAGTGAGGTTGGCCCAGGATCAGGCAGTGTTTCGTTCTGCTGTGCGTGAGATCGTTATGAGTCGGTACCGACTCGATGGCACCTAACAACAACAACATGGGAACCCTTGAGGAGGTATGCAGATGACGAACATGGTTGGCTATAAACTGAGAGGTTGGAAGCTTGACCCACCTAGCTGTGAAACGCACAGTGAGTCAGAAGCCAGTTGATGGCAGCTAGCTGGGTTTCTTTGTTATTGTAAACCCTGTATAGGGTTTCCAAGGAGAAGATGGTGTGTTAGAACTGCCAACCTTCTGGTTCACAGTCTAATGCTGATCCTACAGAGCCACATCTAATGTTTTGCTTACTATGAGCATCACTGTTGCTGTTAAGTGCTGTCGAGTTGGTTCTGACTCATAGCAACCCTGTGTAGGGTTTCCAAAGAGGGTGTGGTGAGCCTGAGCCAGCAGCACTGTGGTTCAAAGCTATCCTGCAGTCCAGTGCATTAGCCCGCAGCCCCACACCAGGACTCCAAGTATCACTGAGTCGGATCCAGTTCATAACAGCCCTGTGTAGGGTTTCTGAGGAGTGACTGGTGGGTTTGAACCGCCAACCTTGTGGTTAGGAGCCCAGTGCTGATCCTACGGTGCCACACCAAGACTCCATTACAGGTCTTTAGAGAAATGAAGACAATGATGTACAGTCTTTAGGACCCAACTGAGTCCATTCTGACTCATCACAACCCTACACGATGGATGGTCACAATCCTCTAGGGTTTTGATGGTTCACTAGTTAAAGGACTCCGCTGCTGAGAGAGTGCTGGTTCAAACCCACCAGCTGCTTCTGTAAACATATCACAGCCTAGCAAACCCGATATTGCAGTTCTTTTGTTGGTAAGTGCTGTCGAATCGATTCTGACCCATAGCATCCCTATATAGGGTTTCTGAGGAGTAGCTGGTGAGCTTGAACTGCCGACCTTGCAGTTCAAAGGGCTTTACAGTCTGGTGCATTGACCCACAGTGCCACACTAGGACTCAGTTCTACTATATCACAAAAGATTGCTATGAGTTAAGAAAGACTCAGTAAAAGCAGGTATTTGTTTTTCTGTGGTCATCTTTATAAAAGCAGATCCTCAGAGCTTTTGTCTATGGAGAAGACACTCAATGGGTTTGAACCTCCAACCTTTCAGTTTCAGCCAAGTGTTTACCCATTGTCCCATCAGAGATAGTTGCAAGCTTTGGGGAGGGGACGGTTAGATCTTTCTGTGGAGTCACTGGGTGTATTTGAATTACCAACCTTCCCATCACCAGCTAAGCACTTAGCCATCGTGCCAGTAGGCTTCCTTCCCTTTCACAAATGTCTGGAATTCCTTTACTATGGAAACAACCCTTTTCTTTCATGAATGGGGTAAGACTGACCTGGACTCTGGGGTAAGACACAGCCTTGGAAATTCCATTCTTTTCAAACCCCTCAGGATCCAGCGGGGACAGCCAACACTTACATGTGGCTCCGTGGAGCCCTGAGAGGCAGAGTTACATGGAGACCCCGAGGATGCAAAGATGAATGCCTTTATCGGGAGGTCCGCAGGATAGACGTGACCCAAACCTAAAGTGGGGATCCGTGGGAACAATGATAAATCCGCACAAATTCTCATGTTTGACCGACCTGGGTCGGCAAAGAACAACCTCTTTGTAAATGTAAATCTACGGTGGAGGGACCCTGTCATCTCATGGGATGGATGGCTTCTGGGAGTCCATTGCACGCACATGAAAACACCCCAAGTTCCTTTCAGAGAGGGGGCTTTGCGAGAGTCCTCAAACAACCTTCTGTCTTTAGGGAAGTCTGAGGAAAGAGAAGAAGTCTTCCGGGATGAATACTTTCTAGCTCATTCCACCTGGTTTTTATTACTTGTCGTAAGCCCCAGATGCAGAGAGCAGGAAATAAGACAGCTTGTCGGGGGTTTTGAGGTTTGGGAACAAAAAGTGGGTCATTACAAAGGATTTTTCAGCCAAGCAGGGGAGAATTATTGGGTATTTGGGATGTTATTAGGGACTTGTTTTGTCTGTTTTTTTCCTTGTCTTAGACAGAAACCGCATAGCTTCTAACCAGAGAAGGGTCTCCAAAATTCAGCGAGGACTCTGTCCCAGGTTCAAGAGCTGGTTGAGGTTCTGGTCCAAATGAGCATGATCCCACAATGCTGCATTCACATGGGAGATTGGAGACGGTATGGATGTGTTTTCTGTTCAGTCTTGAAAACATCCGAGACAAGAATCAAACAAGGGTTCTGATTTCACTAGGGTACTACAGTGGGAAGAGCACCCCCAAATGAAAGATCAATGTGTCTCACTGGTGTGGTTTCACCCTAGAATTTTATAAGTGGGCCAGTGGGGATGTTGACAACGAGTGGGTCTGAGATCGAGGAAGCATCTGTTTTCTCAACAGAAAATTCAGGTCTCTGTATACGGCTTAGTTCAGAAGTTTTACTCTTAGCAGCAGGAGCGTTATGGTAATCACTGGATTGTTAACCACAAGGTCAGCGGTTCAAACCCACTAGCGGTTCCAAGGAAGAAAGATGAGGCTTTCTGCTCCTGTAAAGATTTTGGTGTTGTTGTTAAGTGCCTTGAAGTCAGTTCCAACCCATAGTAACCCTGTATAAGGTTTCTGAGGAGAAGCCAGTGAGCTTGAACCGCCAATCTTGCTGTTCAAACCGACTTTGCAGTCCAGCGCATTGACGTCCACTGCGATACCAGGACAGTCTCAGAAACCCTACGTACGGTTACTATTAGTCAGAACCATCCGCGGGGCAGTTTGCATTTTTTAAGAGTTCTGCTGACATAATGGGTTATATCAGGAATGCTGACTGCAAGGTCAGCAGTTCAAACCCACCAGCTTCTCTACGGGAGGAAGATGAGGCTTTCTGCTCCCACAAACATTTACAGCCTCAGAAACCCTATGGGGGGAAGTTCAACTCTATCCTGTAGGATCTGAGTCGGAATCCACTCAATAGCAATGGGGCTAAACAAGTCCAAGTGGTGCGGTGGGTTAATCACTGTGCTGCTAGCCAAAAGGTCAGTGGTTCAAACCCACCAGCTGCACCATGGAAGCAAATTTCATGGTGGTTGTTGGTGGCTGTGTGCCGCCGAGTTGCTTCCAAGTGGTGCAACTCTTATAGGGTTCCCATAAATCTTTACAGAAATGAAAAGCTTCATCTTTCTCCCTCCATAAACATTCATTGTTGCTAAGTCGGTTCCGAATCAAAACAACCCTGTGCAGAGTCTCTGAGGCTTTAAATCTTTGTGGGAGCAGAAAGTCTTCATCTTTCTCCTAGGTAGTGGCTGGCAGGCTCAAACCATCGGCTTTGTGGTTGGCATTCAGTGCTTATTTTGCATAGCCACCATGCTCCTTCTGTAAAGATTGTTGTTGTTGTTGTTGTTAAGAGCCATTGAGTAGGTTCTGACACATAGCTACCCTGTATAAGGTTTCCAAGCAGCAGCTGATGAGCTTGAACCGCCGACCTTGTGGCTCAAACTGACTTTGTAGTTTAGTGCATTAGCCCACATTGCGACTGATGAGCTTGAACCGCTGACCTTGTGGCTCAAACTGACTTTGCAGTCCAGCGCATTAGCCCACAGCATGACTAGTGAGCTTGAACCACCAACGTTGTTGTTGAAACGGACTTTGCCGTCCAGCGCACTAACCCACAGCGCCACACCAGAATGCAGAAGCTCTACCTTGTAGGGTTCTGTGGGTCGGAAAAGAATCCATAGCACTGGGGTTTGTGTTTTGTTTTTAAACCTCAAGAGATGGAGCTCTGGTGGTTCAATGCTTAAGTTCTCAGCTTCTCACCAAAAGGTTGATGGTTCAAACCCATGCAGCAGCTCCAAGGGAGAAAAGATGTAGAGATCTGTTTTTCTAAAAGTTATAACCTAGAAAACCCAATGGGGTGGTTCTACTATGTTTTTTAGGATTCCTGTGAGTCAGAATTGAGTTCACAGTTATGACTGTTATAGTCTTAGCAAGAACTTCCCGGGTGTACTAAATGGTTAACATGCTCTGCTGCTAACTGGAATGTTAGAGGTTCGGATTTACTCAGAAGCACCTCAGAAGAAAGGCCTGGTGATCTCCTTATGAACTATCAGCTATAAGAGAACCCTACAGATCATAGTTGTACTCTGTACATGTGGAGTCACCGTGAGTCACAGTGCATTCCATAGCAACCAACAACAGCAATCTGCCATTGTGTGCATGAACCACATTGTGTGTATCCATCATCTGTTGATGAAGACTTTAACTGTTTCCTTTTTCATGACTGAGTAATACTCCACTATGTGCATGGACCACATTGTGTGTATACATCATCTGTGGATGGACACTTGGGTTGTTTCTTTTTCATGACTGAGTGATAATCCATTGTGTGCATGAACCACATTGTGTGTATCCATCATCTGTTGATGGAGACTTCAGCTGTTTCCTTTTTCATGACTGAGTAATACTCCACTGTATGGATGAACCACATTGTGTTTATTCATCATCTGTGGATGGACACTTGGGTTGTTTCTTTTTCATGGCTGAGTAATCCTCCATTGTGTGGATGAACCCCATTTTGTTTATCCATCGTCTGTTAATGGGCAGTTGCTTTGTTTTCACCTTTGGGAAACTGAGAAAAGCCCTGAATATGGTTACACTTTGAAACACTTACAAACTTTGTTTCTCTCTCTTCCACTAAACAATACCAATCATAGAAAATCTCAATACCCCAAATGAGTGCTACCTAGAATTCTGAGACAGCAAGGATACTTTTCAGTCCTTCAAGGAATCAGCGTCTTTGCCCTGGTATGATTGTTAGAAATCTCTGCTTAGTAAATCCTTGTGTTTGGGGATCGTTCCAATCACTGAGAGTTATATAAAGTGCAAACCCATTGCACTCAAGTCTATCCCAGCTCATAGCGACCTTATAAGATAGAACAGAACTGCCCCATGGAGTTTCCTAGGCTGTCAACTTCATGGAAACAGAATACACGTCTCTTTGACGCAGAACAGCTGTTGACTTCAAACTGCTGACCTTTCAGTTTGCAATCGAGCGCTTAGCCATGGTGCCTTTAGGGCCCTCAGTATATAAACTTTAAACCCTCACTCATACACTACTATCAAGTCAGTTCTGACACACAGCCATCCAGTGAGATGGAGTAGAGTCCCCAGCAGGGTTCTCAAGGCTGTGCATCTCAAGGCTCTGCATCTTTATAGAACCAGGATGCCACATCTTTCTCCCAAGAAGTGACTTGTGGGTTTGAACTTCTGATCTTTTGGTTCACAGTCATGCCATCAGGGTTCATTACTAGGTAAGGACCAGGACATTCTCCACCTGAAGGATCATCAGGACCTCGCAAAGAAACCCCCAATTACAAGACGGGTGACGGAGGGGTGGTGGGGGAGATGTTGTGACCACAAGGACTGCCAAAGAGAGAGAGAGAGAAAAAAAGATAGATGCCCCCTGCTTCACAGAGCACGGAGGAAAAGGTTTTCATTTAGCCTGAATCAAAATCGAATCCAAATGCCATCTTAGAACAATGTCTGTAGTTAAAGTCTAACTCCCTCCCTAATGGCATTGCATAATCAATCATTCCTTCTTAATCTCCAAGGCTGAACTCGTGGCCCAAGTGAGGAGAGCCTCCTGCCCAGCATCTGAGCCAAGGTCTCAGAACTTTCCCGCCTCTACGACTCCATAGAAATCCTCTGTGTATAATCACTGGTTTTGCTTCTCTAGAGAACCTACCCTAAGACATCTCCCTTTAATTTACCTGAGCATGAGGTCTACAGCCAATATATACAATTGCTGTTGTATAATATGAGAAACTGGTTTATCTGAAGAATAATGTAGCACCAAGATTGGAGGACGTTCTCTCTACCTTGCTTTGATCCTACACTTACCACATTATTCTCTGATTTCTGGTTCTTGGGACTTGAGTCAGCAGCCTGTCGTCTGAACTGAGTCAATGGTTTTCTGTAATCTGTGAACCAGCAGCCTGTCATCTGACCTCCCCGTTGGAGATCTTCAGGTCCTGGAACCACATGAATCAGGAGACTCCTCCATTATGACACCTGACCCATGGATTTGGGACTTGGGAGTCGCCAAAACCATGTGAATGATTTCCCTGGTGTATCTTGAGTTCTGTGAAACAGTGTCAGAAATTACAGAACTCTAAGGTAGGAGAGGATCCTGGGTGGTACAATAGGATAATTACCAGACTGTTAACCTCAGGTCTGCAGTTCAAACCCACCAGGGAGAAAGATGGGGGGCTTTCTGCTATTGTAAAGATTTATAGCCTCAGCAACCCTATACAGGAGCATGAGCTGGAACCAAGTGGATGTCAGTAGGTTTTGTTTTGTTCTTGTGTTAAGATCGGACCAAGAGTACTGAGGGGAGGAAGGGACCATTGGAGATGAGGGAACAGTAGGGCAATTTTGGGAAACTTGGATTTCGGAAACATCTTTATGAAGATCCTGGTAATCTTTGTGCTGCTAACCACAAAAGTCGGTTCAAACCCACCAGTCTCTCAAATGTAGACAGATGAGATGCTCTGCTCCCATAAACATTATAGCCTCAGAAGCCCTAGCAAGCAGTTTTGGTCTGATCTACAGAGTTGCTATGAGATGGAATTTTCTCTACAGCATGAGGTTAACCTCTGCCTTATAAGAACCAAGGACAACCTAGTGGTGCAGTGTATTGTGTTGGGCTGCTAACCAAACAGTTGGCAGTTCAAACCAACCACGTGCTCCATAGAAGGATGAGGCAGTCGGGTCTTGTGAAAAGTTATAGTCTTGGAAAACGGGCAGTTCTACATTGTCCTATGAGGTCCCCTACTCTCTCAGTCGGAATCCAATGCACAACAATGGTCTTGGTTGTTGTTGTTGTTTTTAAAAAAAGAACCATGTTAGCGTTGATCCTTTTAAAATAAATTATTTGAGCAATGCTATTGTTTAATGAAGGTGCAAGTCCCCGCCAAGACATGAAAGAGAAGAAGTAGTGGTCACCCCCTGGTGGAGGGAAAAGGCAGTTACACACAGAGACAGGCGAGAAGACATTTGGCCGCCATCTTTACCTGCAACCTCAAACCTGAACAGTGGATCAGACATGTGAATTGTCCACATAACAGGGTTATTTATACCACTGACTGGTCCATGTGGTCTTGACCAACAAGTAGCACTCCCATCAAACTGACCCAAGGATGTGGGATAGAAACCCAGCTCAGTTGTTTTGTGTAATCCCTGGTGGATCTTGATCAAGACTTTATACAAACTCTTGCTTGCCTGCTTGTGTACCTAATCTGCTTTCATTACATCTCAAACATATACTATTTTATGTTCATTTTTTAAGTTTTTATGATGAATTGAATGATAGTTTACATGGGAGACGATTGGTTTTACACTCATCGTTTCATTGTAATTATTAAAACGTCTTCCATGAATCATCATCCAATACTATTTGCTTCTCTTCCCTGTTTTTTTGTCTTTTTTTATATATGCAAGGACACTCAGGAATACATAATCATTTAAACCACCAAAGGGCACATTCTGCAAGCCTGCCTCCTGGCCACCAGCTCTCAGTCCCTCTCTTCTCATGAGTCTAGAGTCCTCAGCTGCTCCGTCTTTCCATGTTCTCATGTCTGCTTCCATCTCTGGTGTCTCTGCTTCTCTGGGTAGAGTTCCTCATTCTGCTTGTGCTCATCTCCATTGATGGTCTTAGGGTCCTCTGTTTCTGGACAGTAAGATTGACCACCCCCTTCTTTGTTACAAAACTTCTACCTTTACAGTTGTGACCCTCACAATTAGTCATGATAACAATTACTCACTATTGAATCCAAAGAGAACCTTATCCCCATCTCCTTTCACTGGAGTCATGGTTAACTTTTCATTGTTGTAAACAAGAGAAGACTACTGCAGCTCTGAGTTCCTGGTCCCTGTAGTGTTGGATTTGGGGTCCTCGAGTCAGCTAAGCAACAAGAGTACCTCTTTGTCCCCCCAGAGTTAACACTAACTCACAGTGACCCCATGGTTGCAGAGTAGAAAACAATGCTCCACAGAATTTTCAAGGCTGTGCCTTTTGGAAGCAGATCACCACACCCCTTTCTTCAGCATTTCCTCTGGCTGGGTTCGAACCTCCAATCTTCCAGCTACCCGTTGAGCACTTTACTGTGTGCACCAGTTGAATGACAAGACTCAGATTTGAATCTTGGTTCAACAAGCAGCCGCAAAGGGCTACGGATGTTGTGGATTATTTTTCAACCACAGCCAGCTGATGTGAAGACCATTCCCACTCACAGTGACTCCAGACTCACAGGGTTTTCAGGGCGGTGTGACCTTTCAGAAGCAGATCTCCATGCCTTTATCCCTGTGTGCCTCCGGGTGGATTTGAACCTCCAGTCTTTCTGTTAGCCTGAGAGTCCTCGTCTTCACAGCCGGTTGAGATGTCGTGTGATGAGGAGAAACTACAGGTATAGTGACAGCAAATCAAACTCCACATGGAGCTCCCTCTCCTTACACTGAGGGTTGGCGAGCAAGCGGCCAGGCCAGCGGCGGGCAGACTCTCTCCAGCTAGGTTGGGGAGCCCAGAACTGCCTTTTCCTTTCCCGGGGAATTAACGTTAGCCTGGGGGGAATCCTCACCTGTCTAACTCTCCTGCCAGTAGCTCATTCCCACAGCTCACCTGTGACAGTCCTGGGTCACTCCAGGGGTGGGCTGCTCCCTGGCACACCCAGCTTCCACACAGACAGCCTTTGGTACTGCTGGCTTCTTTGTATTCTCCCTGAAGTAAACAACAGAGCTTTGTCCTTTGGTGATGTGGCCGGGGATTGACCACCATTCTCTGCAGAGGCTCAGGAAGCTGGGTGCCTCTAAATCCTTCTCATTATTCTGGGTGCAGGAGGAGGGCTTCTCTGGGCTCCCTCCTTACCCTCCCCTTCCTCGCTGACATTGTGCCGAGCTGCAAGATAATTGTTCCTGAGTGAGGCCAGCTTACACCCCCTTTGCATTCTGCCTTGGAGGCAAACTGACTAGGGTGGGTCAGGGGTCGCCTGCTAGCTCAGGCATACCCCTGTGGACCCTGCAGTTGACAAAGTACCTCTAATGATCACGCTAAACCTGCATTAAACCCGGGCCCTAAATTGGTATCAGTCTGGTGATGGATTACACTCCTAATGAGCATGTTATTACCACCGGTGACCTTGTGGAGTGAGAGATGGTTTCCACACGACAAACATCCCTCGCACACCTGGGCTGTCAGGAAACAGGGCATGTGTGTGCCTGTACATGTGTGCTTGTACATGTGCACTTCTACACGTGTGTTTCTTCTGTGTCCCTGTACACGTGTGTTTGTACACACCTGTTTGCACATATGCATCTGTACATGTATGTGTGTGCGTGTATGTTTCTACACATGTGTTTCAACAGTTTCTATAGTGTGTGCACATATGTTTGCACATGAGTGTTTGTACGCATGTGTTTGTGTGTGTGTTTCTACATGCATGTTTATTCTATGTGTTTGTGCCTGTGTGTTCGTGCGTGCATGCATGTATGTGTGTGTTTGCAGTGCATGCTTGTGCATGTGTTTGTACATGTATGTTTGTGCACATGTATATGTAACTAGATGTTTGTGCATGTGTGTTTTGACAGTATTTCTATAGAACGTTTTACACCTGTTTGCACATGTATGCTTGCACACGTGTGCTTGTACATGTGTGTTTCTACACACTTTTCTTCGATGTATTTGTGCCTGTGTGTTTGTACCTGTATGTGCCTACACATGTGTTTGTACATACATGTTTGTACCTGTATGTGTCTACTCATGTGTTTCTATAGTGTGTTTGTACACATATGTTTGCACAAGTGTGTTTGTACACGTGTGTTTCTACATGTGTGTGAGCCACCTTTTCATCGGATGCCCCTCCTTACTCTGATTTCAACAGCCTGAGGGAACAGCAGGACTAATTTGATCAGCCATGTGAAGTGGCCCCTAATTAGGAAAATTTTATGCATGTGAAATAAAAATGAACATCCAATGAATAATCTATGTCCGGCATGAGTGCTCTGTCCCCTCACTGCTGTCCCCGTCCTCGATGGGGAAAAAATGAGAACAAAGCAACAGGGTGACACTCATTCTCCTACGTTATCTCACGGTGGGAAGGGTATTGAGAATCCGACACCATTATTTGGCAAATGCTGCTGAAGATTCAGCCACCTTGAAGGATCCACAGTGGCCAGAGCAATTATTAAACCAATCGTCAAAATCAACTGATGTTTACGCATTACACGATTTGTACATTGGGCCAAAAGTTCCAACTAGAAGATCAAAACTGCTCCAAAGAAGAAAACTGCCTCATAGATTCTGACACCCCAGTTTACCACTAGTAATTAGACGTTGCCATGGAAACGGGCCAGAATTGTGTTTACATAAAAACTCACGTATGCACAACCATTTCTTAAAGAACCGTACAGATAATCACCAATAGTGCTCACAGAATATTGGAAGTACCATGGACCACCAGAAGAATGAATAAAATCTGTGTTGGAAGATGTACAGCCAGAGCGCCCCCTGGAGGCCAGGATGACCAGACTTCATCTCTCATACTTTGGAGATATTATCAAGAGGGACCAGTCCCTGGAGAAGGACATCATGTTTGGTAAAGTGGAGGTTCAGTGAAAAAAAGGAAGACCCACCACACACACACACACAATGTGATGGATTGGCACAGGGGCAGCAGTAATGGGTTCAGGCATAGCCACAAGGATGGCACAAAACCAGTTCCGTTCCATTGCGCGTGGGGTCACTGTGAGTCAGATCTGACTCTCTGGCACCTAACAACATGGTACCTACAGAGAGAACTAATAGGATCCAACAATAGCCAAACCTTTAGAGTTTCTGTTGTTGTAAAGGCACATTAATAACTCTTTAAAAGAACACAATGGCCACAGAAAAACGTTATTCATGACAAAAAGGGTTAAGTGCTTGCTCACTACAAGGTCTACTAGGGTGGCCTCACAGAACCAAGACCTGGAGACCAGCTTCTTTATCAAAACAGGCAGCCGAGGAAACCCTATGGGGGAGTTCTATTCTAACACATGGGGTCCGCCGTGTGTCAGAATTATCAGAAGCCTGCAACAGTTTTTGGGGGGTGAAAAGTTCACTTTTAGGAAATCAGGGTTCTCAAGGTCCAGACATCATCTCAGAACAAGAACTTGGCTGGGCCTCCACCTCAATTGTTGTTGTGAAGTGCCATCAAGTCAGTTCTGTCTCATAGCGACCCCATGAACAGCAGGATGAAACACTGCCCAGTCCTACGCCAACCTCACAATCGTTGCTACGTTTGAGCCCATTGCTGCTGCAACTATGCCAAACCATCTCATTGGGGGTCTTCCTCTTTTTCTCTGACCCTCCACTTTACCAAACATGATGACCTTCTCCAGGGACTGGTCCTTTGTGACAATATGTCTCAGCATCCTGACTTCCAAGGAGCACTCTGGCTGGACTTACTTCAAAACAGATTTGTTTGTTCTTCTAGAAGCCCATGGTACTTTTAATATTCTCCACCAACATCATAACTCAAATGCATCAATTCTTCTACTGTCTTCCTTATTCACTGTCCAACTTTCACCTGCATATGTTGTTGTTGTTGTTAAGTACCATGGAGTCAGTTCTGACTCATAGTGACCCTGCACAGAATTTCCGAGGCTGTAAATCTTTACGGGAGCAGAAAGTGTCATCTTTCTCCCGCAGAACAGCTGGTAGTTTCCAACTGCAGACCTTGAGGTTAATTCGTAAATTATTGAAAATACCATATCTTGGGTCAGACACACCTTAGTCCCAAATTGACATCCTTGCTGTTCAACACTTTAAAGAGGTCTTGTGCAGCAGATTTACTCAATGCAATACATCATTTGATTTCTTGACTGCTGCTTCCATGAGTGTTGATTGTGAATCCAAGCTAAATGAAGTCTTTGACAACTTCAATATTTTCTCCATTGATATGGGTATTGTTTATTGGTCCATTGGTGAGGATTTCTGTTTTCTTTACATTGGTGTGCAATGAATACCGAAGGCTGTTGTCTTTGATCTTCATCACTAAGTACTTCAAGTCCTCTCCACTCAGCAAGCAAGGTTGTATCATCTGCACATCACAGGCTGTTAATGAGTCTTCCACCAATTCTTCTTCATATAATCCAGCTTCTCAGATTATTTGCTCAGCCTACATACAGATTGAATAAAAATAGTGAAAGAATACAACCCTGATACACACTTTTCTTATTTTCACCCATTCGGTGTCTCCTTGTTCTGTTCAAACGACTGTTTGAACGACTATGTACAGAACCCAGAAATCTGGATTCCGTGAGAACTAAAGTTTGGTTCCTCATGGAAAAGGAGGGGTTCTCATGGAAGGCAGGTTCCCCATGAGCCTCACTGAGTACAGCACAGGGTGAGGAGCCCCTGAGGGAACTCACTTTAGCTTTCGAAATAAGACAATGCCTAACAGATGACACAGAAGGAGAGAAGAGAGATGAGGAGGGGGAGTCTCCTGGACTTTGAGGGTCATTTGGATGCAGAGTGGATGGTTACACAGGGCTCCCGGAGGTGCAGATTCCTTGTGGGAAGAGAGGAAGAATATGGGGGAGTCATGACGCAGCCAAAAATCACCGAGGGAAAAAGACTGATGAGTAGAGGGCTTCTCTGAGAGACACAAGAACCTGTACATGCACCAAGAGGCAGTTGTTCGAACAGCACATGGAAACACTGAACGGTTTAAAATTAGGAAAAGTGTGCACCAGGGTTGTATTCTTTCACCATACTTATGCAACCTGTATGCTGAGCAAATAATCCGAGAAGCTGGATTATATGAAGAAGAATGTGGCATCGGGATTAGAGGAAGACTCATTAACAACCTGCGATGTTCAGATGATATAACCTTGCTTGAAGAAAGTGAAGAGGAGTTCATACTGATGAAGATCAAAGAGCATAGCCTTCCGTATGGATTACATCTCAATGTCAAGAAAACAAAAATCCTCACCACTGGATCAATAAACAACATTCTTATCAATGGAGAAAGGATTGAAGTCATCAAGGACTTCATTCTTCTTGGATCAACCATCAACACTCGTGGAAGCAGCAGTCAAGATATCAAACGACGTATTGCATTAAGCAAATCTGTTGCACAAGACCTTTTAAAAGTGTTGAAGAGCAAAATATATCACTTTGAGGACTAAGGTGCGTGAGGACTAAGCCACGTTCTTTTCAATAACCTCATATGGATGCAAAAGCTGGACAGTGACTAAGGAAGACCGTAGAAAAATTGATGCTTTTGAGTTATGGTGTTGGAGGAGAATATTGTAAGTGTCATGGGCTACCAGTAGAACAAACCAATCTGTCTTGGAAGAAATACAGCCAGAGTTGTCCTTAGAAGCTAGGGTTGTACTTTTGACATGTTATCAAGAGGGACCTGCCCCTGCAGAAGGACATCATGCTTGGCAAAGTACAAGGTCAGTGAAAAAGAGGAAGAGACCTCCAGCAAGATCTACTAACAGAGTCACATCAGCAACAGGCTCAAATAACAATCACAGTGTGAGTGGGCATAGGACTGAGCAGTGTTCTGTTTAAATTTTCCTCGGATTATGAGTCAGAATGGATCCCATGGCATCTAATAACAGAAAACTGTGAGAAAATAAATTTCTGTTCATGAAAACCACCCCCTTATGGTAATTCTGATATGCCAGCACTAGACACCTGAGACAGGGAGTAGAGAAGACACGTCCTCTGCATGGTCACAGTAAGGCACTCCATGACTCGGTCATGGAATAGGGAGGACACTGAAGGAGAAGGATAAGAAACCAGGAGAGGGACAGAAGAGAGAGCGAGTATAGAGAAGCCCACTTTTATTTCTGTCTGGCTGAAAGACTCAGGAACATCTGTCACTGTTTCCAGCTTAACCCCTGATCCTTGGGGTGCATCGACTCCTCACATCGCGGGGCCAGTGATGACCCTCAAAGATCACGTTCATCTGGAACCCATGAACTGGACCTTATTTGGACAAAGGTCTTTTCAGGGCTGATAAATAAAGATCTCACGATGGCAGCATGCTGGATTTTGCTTAGGTGTTGAAAAGTGCCCTCAAGTCATCTCCAACTCACGGCGACCCGGTGTGACACATACAGGTGCTCCATAGGGTCTTCATGGCAGCAAATGTTCAGAACTTTCTTCTGTGGGGCCGCTGAGTGGGTTTGAACCTCCAACCTTTGACTTAACAGCTGAGTGCTGAACCACTACATGGCCAAGGCCCCTTTAAAGTGTGCGTAAACCAAACCCTAACCCAGTGCCACTGAGGTTATTCTGAGTCAGAGCAACTGTGTAATGATGGGCTCATCTGTCTCCCAGAGAGTGACTGGTGGGTTTGAACTGCAAACCATGTGGCTAGCATAGCTATGCTTACCCCACTGTGGCACCAGAGACCCTCAACGTGTGTACAAGTCCCAAACCAAATGCCATCAAGTCGATGCCCACTCGTGTTGCTATTGTTAAGTGCTGTCTAGTCAGTTCTGACTCATAGCAACCTTGTATAGGGCTTCCAAGGAGTGGCTGGTGGGTTTGAACCGCCGACCTTTTGGTTACCAATCCTACAGCACCACACCAGACACCATATGTATATCAATGAATATGTCTCTATACGGAGTCCTGGTGTGGCGCTCTGAAGGGTAATGCACTAGACCACAAGGTGAGTTTGATCCACAAGGTCGGCAGTTCAAACCCACCAGTCGCTCCTCAGAAGCCCTATACAGGGTCGTAAGTGACTCGAGGGCACTTAACACCAAGAACATGTCTATGTACATAGTTATTGTTATGAAGTGCTGTCAAGTCAGTTCCGGCTCAAAGCAACCCTGTAGAGCGTTTCTGAGGAGTGGTTGGTGGGTTTGAACTGCTGGCTTTTCGGTTAGCAGTCCTGTTCTCATCCTGCAACACCAAACAAAGATTCCATATATATCTATAGCGTTGTTGTTAAGTGCCATCAAGTCAGTTCTGACTCACAGCGACCCTGCATAGGGTTTCCGAGGAGCAGCTGGTGGGTTTGAACTGCCAGCCTAGTGGTTCACAGTCCAGTGCTGGCCCTACAGAACCACACCAGGAATCCAACTCCACTGTCATTGGTAAGCACCATCAAGTCGGTTGCAACCCACAGCAACCCTGTATAGGGTTTCTGAGGAGCAGCTGGTGGGTTTAAACCACCGACCTTCTGACTAGCAGTCTAGTATTTACTCTACAGTGCCCCCAGGGTTCTTCCTCGTATATGTGATCATCTATGTATACAGTGAATAAGGAAGACCATAGAAGAACTGATGCATTTGAGTTGTGGTGTTGGAGGAGAATATTGAAAGTGCCATGGGTTGCCAAAAGAATCAATAGATCTGTGTTGGAAGAAGTGCAGCCAGAGTGCTCCTTGGAGACCAGGATGGCCAAACTTCGTCTCTCATACTTTGGACATATTGTCAGGAGGGACCAGTCGCTGGAGAAGGATCTCATGTTTGGTTAGGTGGAGGGTCAGAGAAAAAGAGAAAGACCCCCAATGAGATGGATTGGCCAAGTGGCAGCATCAATGGACTCAAGCGTGGCAACAATAGTGAGGTTGGCCCAGGATCGGGCAGTGTTTCATTCTGCTGTGCATAAGGTCATTATGGGTCAGTACCAACTCGATGGCACCTAACAACAACAATATATATAGTATCATTATGTTAAATGCTGTTGAGTCGGTTCTGACTCATAGCAACCCTGTATAGGGTTTCTGAGGCCGTGCATATTTATGGGAGCAGAAAGCCTCACCTTTCTCCCTCAGAGTGACCAATGAGCTCAAACCGCTGACCTTGTGGTTTGCCATCAGTGCTTATGCGACAGCTTGACACCAGGACCCCTTGGTGACGGTGGTGATGGTGGTGGCGGTGGTTATGTGTTGTGGACTTGGTTTCAACTCATAGCGAGCCTGTACAGGCTTTCCAAGGCTGTAAATCTTTATGAGAGTAGAAAGCCTCATCTTTCTCCTGAGGAACAGCTGGTAGTTTCAAACTGCTGACCCTGAAGTTCACAGCCCAATTCGTAACCACTACGCTATCAGAGTTCTTCCAGGACCCTGTAAGCATAAGTACATACATGTGTATACTACATACCGTGTACATACACTTCCATGTGTATATCTTGTTGTTAAATGCCTTCAAGTCGGTTCCGAGTCATAACGACCCTGCATAGGGTTTCCGAGGATATCAGTCTTCACGGGAGCAGAAAGCCTCGTCCTTCTCCCTTGGTGAACTCTAACCACCAACAACCTTGTGGTTTGCAATCCACTGCTTTTTCTACAGTGCCGCCGCATAGGACAGAGATGAACTGGCCCATAAAGTTTCCAGCTGATTGCTAGATCTTTCTAACCTTTTAGTGAGTTAGCCAGTGCTTACCTGTTGCACTTTCAAGAGTTGATAAAGCTGCTAATATAAAGCAAAAGAGTTGCTACTATCTTCCAGCAGAAAAAGAAAAAAATGAAACAAAACCCAGAAGCCCCGTTAGGTTGCGTAGACAGTCTCAGAGAGCTGAGGTCTCGGGCCAGCACACACCCCTTGTCTTGTGTGAGTAAACAGCTTCTGACAAGTTTTCAATATGATTACATTACAACAAGTGGACTGTGATTGATATCCTAATATCCAAGCTCGCAGACTCATCCATCACAACAAGTATATTAATTATTCAACGCGGCGTTCTAATGCGAGAATCAATGCTGCAGAATGGAGGAGAGGAAGGCTGCTCTCCCCCGAGAGCCTCACGACATCATAAAAAAGGAATACTAAATAATCCCAGCCCGTAATCGTCTGCTTAATAAAATCCATTTATTTAGCTGTCGAACCCATGGGGTTATTTCATTTGAAGAAAAGGGTAATTGAATATATTTTTACGTCCTTGTTTTTGGAACCAAACGACTTGAGTTGTTTGCATAGGCAGCGTGGGCCCTGAAATGCGTAAGTGACATTTATGTGTCGGCTGCCGAGACTACAAGGGAGATTATGGGGGACGCTCGCCGAGTGGGGCAGGACACTGGGGTGGGTACCCACTTGGAGACTCGGGACCTCAGAGAACCCAAGAACCAGGAAGCTACTTGGAACTACTGGACCTTTTCGGCCTCCATTTGGCCTTGCAGGATAATGCGCTGGACTGCAAGGTCAGTTTGAACCTCAAGGTCAGCAGTTCAAAACTACCAGCCACTCCATGGCAGAAAGATGAGGCTTTCTGCTCCCATAAAGATTTACAGCCTTGGAAACCTGTACAGCATCATTATAAGTCGGAACCGACTCCACGGCACATAACAACAACAACAACGACATTACATATGGCGGAGTCCTGGTGTGGCGCTGTGGGCTAATGCCTCAGACTGAAAAGTCGTTTAAACTGCAAAGTTGGTGGTTCAAGCTCAGCAGATGCTCCTTGGAAACCCTATACAGGGTCACTGTGGGTTGCAATCGACTCCACGGCACTTAACAATGCATGTGAAAGCTGGACAGTGAGTAAGGAAGACCAAAGAAGAATCGATGCATGTGAGTTATGGTACGGGAGGAAAATATTGAAAGTATCTCAGACTGCCAGAAGAACAAACCAATCTGTGTTGGAAGAACTGCAGCCAGAGCGCTCCCTGGAGGCCAGGATGGTCTGACTCCGTCTCTCACACTTTGGACATATTGTCAGGATGGACCAGTCCCTGGAGAAGGACATCGTGCTTGGTAAAATGGAGAGTCAGAGAAAAAGAGGAAACACACACACACACCCCGCCCCAACGAGATGGATTGGCACAGTGGCAGAAGCAATGGGCTCAACGTAACAATTGTTAGGATGGTGCAAGAACGGGCAGAGTTAAATTCTGTTGTGCACGGGGTCAACATCAGTTGGTACCTACTCACGGACACCTCACAACAACAACAGAAGGGTTTGTGTTTGCTTTGAGCTTACACTCAGTACTCACCAAACCGTATTTTAGGAGCACACCGTACTTTCTGTCTATTGTTGTTGTGAAGTGCTGTTGAGTTGGATCCGATCCATAGTGACCGTATACAGGGTTTCCGAAGAGCGACTGGTGAGCTTGAACTGCCGACCTTGCAGTGCCACACCAGGACTCCTGTCTATAGCGTGTCTTAAAACCGGGACAGCTGGAGAAATTCCGTAGCCGACGTACCCAGAGATCTGATGGCGTTTTCCACTTTCCATTCCCATCTCACAGAAGAATTAACATTCGGTCTTGAGTAGTTATGAGATTTCTCTGGTTCCTCCAAACCATTGATCTCTGCCTTATTGAACTTGTTTACTAAAGCAATAGATACAATTGATACCTATTAATACATAATACAATACATAATACAATGAAAGGGTTTGGGGTTTTCAGCATCTGTCGTGAATGTCTCAGAAGTACGAGAACATTTTATGCTCAGACAGGAAGGTCATGAGGTACCGGTTACATGTGCTTCCCAGACAAAGTCTGGGAGGGAGTGGCGTGTTTTGTCGTTGAGTTGGTTCTGAGTCACAGTGACCCAATATGTAACGGGAACTCTCCAATGGGGTCTCCTAAACTGGGGTCTTCATAAGAACAGATCTCCATTCTTTCTCCTGAGGAGTCACTGAGCGTCTTTGAACTGCCAACTTGTCGGTTAGCAGCCAAGTGCTTCACCGCTGTGCCACCAGAGATGCAGAGAAGTCTGTCTCAGGGGCCGATTAGAAGTCAGTTAGAGCGTGAGCGCCCAGTCTGCCGTATTGGATCCTGAGAGACCTTTCACGGCCCCACAACACTTCCAGATATCACGTTGCTCCATTTCCCCCTCCCGGGGAACCCCAAGGCCATTCAATGGTGAACGTCAAGAACTGACAATACAAAGCACCTTCCGGAATATTCCGCCGGTGATTTTAATATCTGATTTCATTTTAATATTTAATACGGCTATCGTTAACTAATATGAACACTAGGATGGTTTGCTTTATTATTTCTCTTCGGGAGCAGAGCCGCTTCCCACTCACTAATTGCTGTTTAAATCATCTAATTTGGGGCTGATTTCCCAGAGAAGTGGTAGAGGCAGGCAGGGTAGGGGTCTCTGTGGTAGAGCAGAGCTTCCACACACGAGGACTCACGGGGTCCGTCATGGAGCAAAGACCACCTTCCAGCCAGGGTGATCACAAAGCAGACATCTGTGAGACACTCAACACATGCTTCTCAAACTCAACGTCCTTTGAGGTCCACAAACACATGTGGGTGCTCCTATCCTGAGGTTTTCTGCTCCCGCAAAGGTTTACAGCCTTGGAAACCCTACGCAGGGTCACTGTGAGTCGGAACTGACTTGATGGCATTTAGCAACGACAGTCTGGAGACCAGAAGGCTGAGATCCAGGTGTGTGCAGGACTGTCTCCCTCCAGAGGCTCCAGGGAAGGGTCCTTCCTGTCTCTCCCAGCTCCTGGTGGTTCCAGATGTTGCTGGGCTTGTAGAATCATCGAATCACTTTTTCCGTCTTCCCATGGCGTCTCCCCTCTGTGGTTCTCTCTGCTTACTCTTACGCTTGTACTTCCACACCTCACTGTATTCAGACCCTAAGCCTACTCCAGTATGACACATGCTAGCTAGTTACATCTGCAGCGACTATATTTCCAAACTTGGTTATATTCTGCGGTTCCGGGTGGGCATGAATTTGAAGGAGCAGAGCCCTGGAAGGTCTGTAAGGTTAGCACTGGACTGCTAACCACCAGATTGTCAGGCCAAACCCACCAAGTCCTCCTCGAGAAAAAGAGGAAACTGTCTGCTCCCAGAAAGATTTGCAGTCTTGGAAACCCTATATGGAACGGAGGTCACTGTGATTCAGAACCAACTTGAGAGCCATGGATTTGGGCTTTTGGTTTATTCAATCTAGTAAGGAATCCGAGCAGCATGATTAAGCGGTTCCAACACACCCAGTATCTCTATGGGATAAAGACTTTAGGATCTGGCCCCGTAACATTTACAGCTTGGTCATACAACAGGCGGCCTCCTCCCCTTTCCGCAACATGTGTCGGTTGTGTGTAAGCAGCAGGAAACTGCACCTGCCGAGGGTTGTACCCACGACATCTGTCCTCACACTTGTCAACGATGGCCTTTCAAGGTTTCAGGGGGGCAAGGACACGTGAAGCCCATTTTACACTGTCAAAAGACTCACAGTCAAGGGTCATACCGGTTCATGAGCAGTCATCCAAACAATGGATCCATCCTCATCCAGAGGAAAGAAGATGAAAATCAAAGGCATATGGGAGCAATTCGCCCAGGGGAAAAATGGACCGTGTGAACATCAGTCCCCAGGACCCCGAGACCAGAGAACTACGTGATACCTGGTTCCCTCTACCAACCGCTCAGAAAAGGACCACATTAGAGGGTCCTGGATAGAGTGGAAGAACCATGTGGAGCAAAACTCAAATCGTAAAAGTAAGACCAGGCTTATTGGATTAGTGGAACCCACCATGGCCCCTGGTCATCCTTCAGGCCTGGAATAAACTCATCCCTTTGGCTCAGTTTTCGGCCAAACAATAGACAGGTGTTTAAGGGGAACAATAGGAACATTAGGGAGATACACATACCATGGAAGGGTGAATCATTCAAGATCAAAAAGGCAGCCTTTGTCCAACAACAAAGTTCAGAAGGTTAAGGAAGGAAAGAGGGATGGAAACAGGAAACAGAGGGAGGAAGAAGAAACAGGAAACAAGGGGGAACAAGAAACACAGGGAAGGAAACAGAAAACACAGGATAGAAATAGGAAACAGGAAACACCAGGATAGAAATAGGAAACCAGGGAGGAAGAGGAAACAGGAAACCAGAAATGCAGGGAGAAAGAGGAAACAGGAAACACAGGAAGGGAAACAGGAAAGGCAGGGAGGAACAGGAAACAGGAAACACCAGGATGGAAATAGGGAACCCAGGGAGGAAGAGGAAACAGGAAACACAGTGAGGAACAGGAAACACAGGGAGGAAGAGAGTTGAGTGATATGATGTTGTCGGCGATTGTAATAAACGAGACGAAACCTACTGAGTCTGATTTGTTGAATGGAAAACGGACGGTCCACTCTGTAAACTTTTACACAACTCACCATGAAAAGTTTGAAAAATAAGTAAGTTCGCAAGGGTAAAAAATAAGGAAAAAAATAAGTGTTCCCAGTTTGGGTCAGAAAAGACAAAGCCATCCTATTGCTGGATTGAAGGAGCCCTGATTTTGCAGTGGGTTAAGTGCTGACCCACGAACCCAAAGGCCGGCAGTTTGAATCCATCATCCACCCTGCAGGAGAATCATGTGATGATCAGCTCCCGTAATAAAGATATAGTTGGAAAACCCCACCGAAGACATGGTTCTATCCTGTTGTTGTAGGGTGGCAATGAGTTACAACCAACTGGACAGTGGTAGGTTTTGATGGCTGATGAATTCATTCTCAGTGCTTGTGGGGAGGGAAAAAGCAAAATAAGTAAATAGCAGAAAACCTCCAAGACTCCATGCTTCTCAGCACTCTGTTGGAAAAAGTGCTTTTAAGATCATTTACAACAAAACTGTCCAGTTCAACCCAGAGCTATAGATCACAGCGCCATGGATCACAAACACAGGGATCTTGGCCTTTAGGATTGGGTCACCCCTGCCCCATGGACCTCTTCCCATACTAACCCATACAGAATGTTTATCATGTTTAGGGTTAGAGTTAATTATACAAGTAGATGGGATCGACATAGTTGTAGATGGCATAAATGAAATCTTTCTTATATTATATGACTACCAATAACAATTGCTTTTAGAACTCTTTCTAGTTTGAATTTCAGCATAATTACTTGGTAATCATTGTGTAAGTAGCTGAACCTAGGCTACTTAAAAAAAATTTTTTTATTTTAATTTTTTTAGGTTTCTCCTTCCTTTCCTTTCATTACCACCTCATTCTCAAAAATCAGTTATTCAGTTGTTGTTGTTAAGTGCCATCAAGTTGATTCCCACTCTTAGCAACCCTGTTTAGGGTTTCCGAAGAATGTCTGATGGGCTTGGTTCCCAAAGGCCAATTACCACAATGATGATGATGTTATTAGAATCCATGGTGTCAGTTCCGACTCATAGTAACCCGATGCACAATAGAACGAAACACAGCCCGATCCTGCACCAACTTCACCATCGCGTTGCTACGTCTGAGCCCAATGCAGCTTCCACTGTACAAATTCATCACGTTGGGGGTCTTCCTCTTTTTCACTGACCCCCGTCCCCCCACTTTACCAAACATGATGTCCTTCTCCAAGGACTGGTCCCTCATTATGACACATTTGAAGTATGATTAAGGGCCCCATAACTGATTGTGGTAATTGCTTTTGATAAATGGTGCATCCTCTTGGACAATGTCATTTGGAAAAATCCATCTCACTAAATTCACATCACTGCTGTTGATCTTTGTCATATGAGAAAAGCAAAGAAAAAAACTGTGCACCCACACACGTATATAAGAAGGAAAAGGCTATAATTAAGAAGAAGGTGCATGCATTTTGTGTTTTGTGGTGTCCCAACCCATTGCAGAAATCAGTTACTGAAACCTTGGTGAAACCTAAAATATTTGCAACCCAATTATCTTATTCTTTTATTAGCAGGCAGCAAGAACAGGTGTCCAGTAGGTATGTGAGCAGCTTAGAAAAACAGGTACTGCAATCTGAATATAAACCAGACGCTCACAGCCGAGAGGTGGGCTGGCTTGGTTTCAGCCACCAGTTGCTAGAAATAACGGCAAGAAAACATCTTTCTCGTTATATTTCTTTAGCTGTTAACCCCGGGGAAAGCCTGGTTTAAAGTGTGAGCTGCAGCAAATGATGGTACTCATATTCCCAAAAATCAAGGTGACTTAACACAAGTGGATTTCTATGATGTTCTTCTCCAGCTGTTGGGGGCTGCGTGGCATCAGGAAGAGCCCTTAAATATGTCACTAGTTGGAATCCAGACAGAATCGGGTGTACCTCAATCGCAAACACACAATGACCAGCAGAACTTTTTAAGGTTATTTCTTCTGGGATCAATCCTGGTGTTGTTTGCTGTTTGCGTGTGACTACGCACAACTTTCTCCTATTCCTGAAGAGTCCCGAAGCTCTTTAGAAACTCAGGTTTCAACAGTTTGAAAGCATTTGGTAACCGGATTGGGCAACTTTTACTCTACCTTAAAAGCCTGTCCTTTTAGCCTGTGTTTGAGGCATTCGTCAGAGTCACAAAGAATATGGGGGAAATGGGCATGAATTTAAAGCCTTGCTCATTCTGTTGACAAGGAGTAGGTGCAGGATTTCACGAAGACACGGGTCCCTGGTAAAAGTGTGGCCAAATGTATGTATGACCACCGTATCCATGAGCAAGGTCTGACAGACAGACAGACAAACAGTCCTGAGGAACCCCCAGAGTGGTGCCAACTTGAAGGCACTTGACTCATATCTGAGAGGTTACAGACTCCAGTCTACCCACAGGTACACTGGAAGGAAAGTCTGACAATCTATTCCACCATGAGTGGGATCTACTTATGAAAAACCATCCACTGAAAACCCTGTGGGACACTGTTCTACTCTGACACACATGGGGGCACCATGAGTGGGATCTACTTATAAAAAATCATCCACTGAGAACCCTGTGAGACACTGTTCTACTCTGACACACATGGGGGCACCATGAGTGGGATCTACTTATGAAA
>NW_006408890.1:304544-306057 GCF_000296735.1 Chrysochloris asiatica | reverse complement strand
CTACTCTGACACACACGGGGCACCATGAGTGGGATCTACTTATGAAAAATCATCCACTGAGAACCCTGTGGGGCACAGTTCTACTCTGACACACAGTTGCGGCCCAGAAGTTCTGGTGACACCATTGGTTAAGCATTGGGTTACTAACCTCAAGGTTGACATTTCAAACCCACCACCCACTCTGCAGAATTCAGATGAAGACATCTTTTCCTTGTAGAGATTTTCAGCCTCAGAAATCCTCCAGTGCATTTGTACTCTCTCTTGCAGAGCCTCTGTGAGCTGGAATGAACTGCACGTCAGTGAGTTTGGACATAAAGAAATACTATTTATGAGGATCTTGAGCGTCTTCAATCAACACCACAACAGAGGCCACAGTCTGGGCCCTGGGCTGTAAAGGGGTGTATGCCATCGTCCTTTCCAGGGTCTGCCTGTGTGTCTGTCACATACATTGTCTCACTCTCTTTGATAGTCACAATCTGATGCACACATACACTTACTCTTTATGTCTCTCTTAAAACACACACTTTTTGTCACACAACCTTTCTGTACCACACAGAGAAACAAGCACAGATTCTTTATGCTCTCTCTCACAATATGGTTTCCCCGTCTCTCTGTCTCACACACTGTCTCTCTCCAAACATGCTCGAATGCACACAGAGTCTCACATAATCTACACAATCTGTGGACCTCACAGTCTGTTTCTGTTTGTCTCAGATTCACACACACGACTCTATCCATACACTTAAGTCTGCCTCTCTCATGCACGGTACCTGTCTCACAAACACACTTGGACACTCACATTGCTATCCACACACTCTCTATTTGTTACACACATGCTCTGTCTCACACACACATTCTCTCATACATGTGCCTCCATGGTCTGCCTCTCTCACACACTCCAACTCTCTCACAAACACAATTGGACACGTTGTCACACACTCTGCCTCTCAAGCAGACGATTCCTCTTTCTTCCTGCCTCGCTCTGCTCCTCACACTGTCTCTGACACACTTGCGCTCACTCTGACACAGTACCGCAGACGCTTACTGTCTCCCATACACACTGTGTCTCACCAGCACACTCACTGTATCACATAACCTGTCTCCCTTGCACACACTCTCTCACACTCCGACACACTCTGTCACACACACACACTAGGATACACACTCTCACACACTCTGACACACTACCCCAGATGCTCACTGTCTCCCGTATACACTGTGTCTCACTGACACTCTGACACACTCTGTCTCTTACACACACACTAGGACACACACACACACACACACACACACAGAGCTATGCATGTGTCAGAGTGTGTGTGTGTGTGTGTGTGTTTGTCACACACAGGCACTCCTCCGAAGTCTGAGCTATTTGCCCTGTCAATCTCGAAGAACCCCAATGAGACTGTGGGAAATGTTCAAAGTTACGAGATTGTTCCTGACAGGTCTTGGCAGCTGAGCCCTGAAAGACGCTCCTTCCTCGGATCCAAGATGAAATTTGGACGGGGGGGGG
>NW_006408890.1:295475-304444 GCF_000296735.1 Chrysochloris asiatica | reverse complement strand
CTCATTTGAGCAGCAATTAAAGGGCCTGGTAGAAGGGGAAGCGGGCTCGCTCGATGCAAACAGGCGGCCTTAATGGGGATATTAAGTAAACTGCTGGTTAAGATGCCCATTTATCATCCGCACACCGCTAATTGGTTTCCTGTTCCGGCTGCATGTGACATTTTCAGAAGGAATTACGTTCTTTGCGTGGGACTCTTGCAAATGCAATAAATCAAGACCGTAGATTTTAGCTAATTTTGATGGAGCCTAAATTGAAACCATAGCACACACAAGAGCTCACAATTGAGTTCCTTGCAACTTCCAAGAGGCTGGTGTGGCTGGCTGGCTGGCTGGCTGGCGGGAAGCAGATGCCCAGCCACCACCATGGGCTCCTCAGACCACCCTGTGGGCGAATGCTAAGTTCCTCCCAGTCCCCACCCAGACGGTGGTCCCTTACCTGTAAGGACAGGGCCCTGGGTGAGAAGAGTGAGTTTCCACAAAGCAAAAGGTGCCCCCTGATATAAGGACAAGGATCTCAACCTAGAAGAACCGGGCAGGATTCCTTAGGACTCCCACCTCCAAAAGCCATGCCCACCCACCCCCAAAACGCTGCAAAAATTCAAAAGCCAACAGACCACTAACATAGCCCAGGCCACCTTCAAACAGGGTCTATTTAATTCTAAACATTAAGTGGTTAAATTCCGTCGTTTTCAATTCCGTCACGCAGGACTTTTTTCGTCAGGGGGAATTTCGCTGTATCTGAATGGCACGCATTTGTAATGTTTCCCTCCTTTCATTTCCAATTCTGTCATTGTGGACTTTTTCCCATTGACAATTTTGTGGGATGTCAATGATACGCATTTGAAATGCATATCTAACTTTATTTTATTTTTTTAAGTCTGTCTGTCATTCAAGACTTTCTGGAATTTAGTATTTTTTTGTGCTTCAAGTGATATGCAGGGAATTAAAAAACAAAAAGTTTGTAGAAAAATTCCCCTGTCTGTTTGTTTGGATTTTCGACCAACTTTTTTAAGCTTCCTCCCACATTTAGAAGGTTTAATTGATTTTATTTTAAATTCTTTTGTTCAGGCCTGCTTATAACCAAGGTCTATGTTACATTTCAATGATACGTATTTTTAATTTTTAATCTTTTTTTTTTTTTTTAACTTCTGTTATCCAGGCTGTTCTGTGGCTTAGAATTTTGTTACGTTTGAATCTCTGTGTTTAAAAATATCCCATTGGCTTTATTTTCAATTCTGTCATACGGGCTTTCTGGTCATTTCAAATTTTGCTGAGTTTCAGATGTACGTGTTAAAATGCTTAAAATTAATTTATTTTTTATTTTGTCATTCAGGTCTTTTTAAATCCCGAGCGACCTCCCTCGTTTTGTCTGAATTTGTGGCGTTTTACGCGTGTCTGAGAAGGGAGACCAGGCAAGCTGGGAGCTGCACCGCGGAGACATTCGTCTCTCTTTCTTTCTCATTTCCCACCTTCCCTTTTTCCCTCTTTCTCTCTGTCTGTCTGTCTTCCTCTGCCTGTCTTTGTCCCTTTTTCCTGTGTGTCTCTTTTCTCTGTCTTTCTGTCTCTTTGTGTGTGTGTCTGCCTCTTACTGTGTCTCTCTCTCCATCTTTATCTCTCTTTTCTGTCTTTTCTCTCTGTCTCTCCATCTTTTTCTGTCTTTCTAGTATTTTCTCTCTATGCTTGTCTTTATCTCTGTTTTTTGTCTTTCTCTGTGTGTCTGTGTGTGCCATTTTTGCTGTCTTTCTCTCTCTGTCTTCTTCTCTTTCTCCATCTTTCTGTATGGCGTTGTCTTCCTTTCTCTATATTTATCTTTTTCTCTGTCTTCTTCACTCTCTCAAGGTCTGTCTTTCTCTATATCTTTTTCTCTCTTTCTTTCTCTCTGTGTGTCTCTTTCTTTTAAATCTCCATCTTCTTCTTCCTTTCTCCATCTTTCTGTCTTCGTGTCGGTCTGCCTGTCTTTCTCTGTTGGTATCTGCTAGTCTCTGTGTTCTTTTCGCTCTTTGTCTTTCTCTATACACCTTCACGTGTGTGTCTCTTTCTTTTCTCGGTGCAGGGTGAGGAGATGGAGAGACAAACACGGCTCCTTTGAACAGGTGCTCCTTAACCCTGAAACGAGTTAACATTTATCATGCCCATGAGTGACTGTGCATATGTGTATGTGTGTGTATGTGTTTTGTGCATGGGAGAAAAACAGAGAGAAACCTAAACACTTAAAACACACATCTGCCTCGAGGAACATCAAGTTCAGATAAGACAAAAGCCAGGCAGATTCCAACAGCAAAGGTTTAAGCTGTAGCCACGGCATGAGCTACATACCAGTGTCCTGGGGAATTTTCCGCTGGGCTGTCATTGCCTCCCAGGGTGGCTGTAACAACATACCACAGAGCGGGTGGCCGTAAGAAAAAGCAGACATTTAAACTTCATTCTCTCAGAGTCCAGGAAGCTGGGGCTCTCAATCAGCTGTTAACTATACTGCTGGAGGTTCAGTTCCACCCAGAGGTGCTGCGGAAGAAAGACCTGGAGATCTACGTCCAGAAAATCAGTCCTTGCAAACTCTGTGGAGTGCACGTGTACTCAGGCTTACATGGGTGAGTTGGAGTTAACAGTAGCATGGGCATGTTTTAAAAAAGAATTCTCAGAAGACGTTAGAATAGAGACCTACCCTATTCCGGTATAACTTTGTTAATTTAGCTGAAAGCATCTGCAAAGAAAAACCTGATTTCCCATAAACACAGTCACATTGGTTAGGTTCAGCAAGTCACATTATGTTTTTGTTTGTTTGTTTGTTTGTTTTGTTTTGTTTGAGGGCGGAGGGCTCAGTTCAATCCTTCACATTACTGCAGGCAGAAATCCACATCAATGAACAACATTATAGTTCATATGTGCAAGGAGGCTTCAAAACATTCTTGGAAAAATGGGGTTAAAACATAATGGAATAGTTCTACCAACTCTTAGAAACACCCGAGCATTTTTAACAAACTTGGTGGCTGTGTGCCGTGCAGACAATTCCTACTCATGGAGACCCTGAATTGGGGTTTCCGAAGCATCAAATCTTTAAGGAAACAGAAAGTCTGTTTCCCATGGAGCAGCTGGTAGTTTTGAACAACAAGACGTTTAATAAAAGAAGACGGTTAGTGCTGTTTACTATAACTCGACTGCACTGGGAAGTCAGTAACCACCTGCGTATTATAAATCCATCGTCAGTGAAGTAGCAAAACCATCAGAATGCAATGAACTAAGGTGTTGGTATAGTGCCAAATGCGTAACTAACACAAGAACAGATTTCCAAATTTTCATGATCTGTACACTTTCTGGAGCCCTAAAGAGGGGACGAACACCTTAAACTTTTGCCATGGTATCATCATTAAACCTTAAACCAAAAACATCCCCTGAAACATTTTAAAAGCAAACAATCATGGAGCTCACCTAGTCGAAAGTCTGCCTTGAGCACTGTGCTCTTTTAAAGATGGGTCTATGTGGAATCATTCGACATACTGCATTAGGTAAATCTGCTGCACAAGACCTTTTTAAAATGTTGAAGAGCAAAGATGTCAGCTTGAGAACTAAGGTGCTTTTGACCCAAGCCAGGGTGTTTTCAATAACCTCATATGCATGTGAAAGCTGGACAGTGAATAAGGAAGACTGTAGAAGAATTGATACTTTTGAGTTATTGTGTTGGAGGAGAATATTGAAAATGCCATGGGCTGCCAAAAGAACCAACAGATAGATCTGTGTTGGAAGAAGTGCAGCCAGAGTGCTCCTTGGAGGCCAGGATGGCCAAACTTCATCTCTCATACTTTGGACATATTGTCAGGAAGGACCAGTCGCTGGAGAAGGACATCGTGTTTGATAAGATGCAGGGTAAGATAAAAAGAGGAAGACCCCCAACAAGATGGATTAGCACAGTGGCAGCATCAATGGGCTCAAGCCTAGCAGTGATTATGAGCTTGGTCCAGGATCGGGCAGTGTTTTGTTCTGCTGTGTATAAGGTCGCTATGAGTCGGTAGTGACTCGATGACACCTAACAACAACAATATGAGACCAAACTGACAATTGAAAGATTGGGTACAACACTGGGTGGGGGGGCATGAGATTATGTTCATGGGGGAGGAGTGGTTCTGAAAAGGTGGGTGGCGATGGTTGTCCAAATTGAAATAATGTCATCACAGGGAACAGCATATGGGTGTATGTTTTGCTGTGTAAGTTCCCAACAAAAGCAACCACATAAATTTTTCTTTTAACGTAAGCAGCATCAGCAAACAGCTTGTATAGAAATTGTCCAGCATTATTTGCTGTGTGGACTTTTCACCAGAAACACAATAATAAAACGTCACTATTAAAACAAATAAACAAGGAGCTCTGGTAGCGTAGTGGTTAGAAATCGGGCTGCGAACCAACCGCAAGGTCAGCAGTTCGAAACTACCAGCTATTCCGCGGGAGAGAGATGAGGCTTTCTGCTCCTGAAAAGATTTACGGCCTCGGAAACCCTGTACAGGGTCGCTATGAGTCGGAACCAATTCCACGGTACTTAACAACAACAACAACATTAAAACAAATGGACTCCTGGTGTGGCACTGTGGGTTAATGTGTCAGACTGCAAATCCATTTGAATTGCAAGGTTGTCAGTTCAAGCTCACCAGCTGCTCCTCTGAAACCCTATACAGGGTCACTATGGGTCAGAATCGACTCAACGGCACTTCACAACAACAACAACAACAATTAAAACAAATAACAGCAACAAAAACCCTTTGCTGTCAACTCAGACTCATGTGGCCCCTGAATTACAGAGTAGCACTGCTTCATAATACTTGCCTGGCTCGCATCTTTACAGAAGAAGTTGACCAGGACTTTCTTCTTCAGTGCCTCAACTGGGGTGGGGGTGGGGGTGCAGTGTTTCAACTCGACAACAATAACGTAAATGGCGATGGAATCCAGTTTGTTCTTTCTCCCAGGGACCTGGACCAACATCTACTATGGATGTTAATTAAGTTCCTGGACTTGTAGATGTATTCAACTGCAGAGGAAAGTCCATGCAAAGGTCCGGGGGTAGGAAATGCTTGTCCAGATAACTAAAGAGTTAGGGGGATCAAGGGAGGAAATGAGTTCCCCAGAGAGGAGGCTTCTGGTCAGATCTTGTGGGGTTACCTTGAGACTAGAAATCTCTCAGTGAGATAGGACCAAAAGGAAACATACAAGCAAGAAGTCAAACCCAATGCGCTTAGTAGATTGTGGCCCACGGCAACCTTATAATACAGAACAGAATGATCCTGTAGGATTTCCGAGGCTGTAAATCCTTACGGAAGTAGACTGTCCTGTCTTTCTCCCGAAGAATCGCTGGTGGGTTTGAACCGCTGACCTTTCAGTTAGCAACCCAGCGCTTGGCCCACCGTGCCACCTTGTTTGGGTGGGACAATACCAGCTAATGCGGTTTGAGTCGATTCCAGCTGGCTGGGTGAAGGCAGTCTGTAGCGAGCGCTGGTTGGAGCAGGGAGATCCTTTGTTTTGTTAAGTGCTGTTGAGTTGGTTATGATTCATAGTGACTCTATATAGAGTTCCTTCGGAGCGGTTGGTGGGTTTGAACTGCCAACCTTGCATTATCAATCCACTACTGATCCTGAGTACAGGGACATCTAATACTCTCCCATAGGACCCGATATCTTCTTGGAAAAACTCACTCATCTGCAAACATAATTTTTTAGTCACAGACATTTTTTTTTTAATTTCTTCTCTCTCTCTCAATCATCCTCAAAATACATGGGACAAGGTTAAATCAAGATGAATATTAGGAGCAAGGTCAGGGTGTCAAATTTTCCTGTCCGTTAATAGCAGAATAGATGGCATTCTCCTGGGCTAGCGAGTTTGTGTTTTTCTCCCTAAAATGCCTGCTATGCAAACAATGAGACCCGTGTGTCTATTAATACACACATTCTCTGGGGAATTTATCTTTGCAGACGGAGAAGGAAGAAGGATGAAAATGAAGAGCCAATTCATCATAAAAATAGACATGAATTCAAATTGGGGCTTGTTTCGGGAAAACCTCTATAACCACAGGATCTTGGTTCTGTTTAAATAATGAGAACCTTTGGGGGAAGCAAAGGTGACTAATCTAAGGAGAGACATGGAGTCTTCGGTGGCAAGAAAACCCCTTAAACGAAAATCAGCTAGTTCTAAGCTCCTTCTTAAGAATCAGACCGACATGGTCTAATCATCCTGTGGAACTGAACTGAGCCTGAAGTTTCTCTCTGGGTCATTTCCTGTCTTCTCCCCACGCACATACCAAATGCACACGCTTGTCCTGTACGCGGAAATGACTTGTGCAACCAAAGCCATCCGTGAGCACGTGCTCACACGTATACACAGGAGCACACGTTTACTTAGTCATCGGCACACTCTCACGCACGCACGCACCACACACATGCATGTGCACAGCTCACTCTCACACACATCTGCATGCACAGGCAGTCACTCGCAGAGACAAGCGCACAGTGCATGGACTCCAAAACATGCACTCACACACACACAACTATGAATTCACAAGCATACACATGTATGCACATATTCAGGCACTTAAAGACACAAACACACATATATGCACACACATGCACCCAAACAAACACAGACACTTATGGACCCAAGAACATGCATACACATTTATACACACAGTGTGCACATAGAAACACATGCATAAACATACACTTATATGTTTACCCAAACACATGCAATGCCATGCACATGCACACACATGTAAACACACACATGCACACACACACAAACAATGCAACCATACCTGTGTGCACACCTGCATACTCACATTTGCACAAACACATGCTTACCTGCACCACACTCGCACATACAGGTGCACAAAATACCCACACACATATGTCCCCCCCCCACATACCCGTGTGTACATACTGGCACCACACACTCATATGTGGAAACACATATGTGTATACCCATGTATATTATTGAAGCATACATTGATATATTGTAAATATGTATGGTGCACATGTATGTGCATGCACACATCTGAAACTAATTATTTATGGGAGATATATATATATATATATATATATATATACACACACACACACACACATACTTGGACTCATATTAACCACATGTGCATTCACAAATGCATGTGTGTGCAGATGTGTACATGTCTGGTGCGCATGTTGGTCATAATAAATACATGTGTGTAGGCATGTACTGCTTGAACTTGCCTGAAGCACACATCGATGTATGTACAAACACATGTGTATACATGCATGCACACACTTGTATGTGCCTGGTGTCGATGTTTATATATTACAAGCACATGTGTGCACATTCCTGAAACACAACCAATGTGTGTACAGACCCATATGAGCACATGCACACATGTGTGCTTACCTTGAGTGCACACACACACATACAAACATGTGTATAAACACATGTATATGCTGGTACATACCTGAACCACATAATCATGTACGTACAAGCACATACATGTACACACAGACACAATTTTCACAACTAATCCTCTCCGTTGCACCCCTAAACCACACATCATGCTGCCTCCCCCCTACAACCCTGTTGCAACCCATCTCTGAAGTCAAAGACAGCATTCATCTTTGGAATCCTGATTTTCCACCCTCATGTGAGGTTTTCATCCACCCCCAACATGAGCAGGCCTTGAGCAGACAGCACATGGTGGGAGTCTGCAGACCGGAGGGATTTTGTTTGTCTGAATCCAGGAGAGCCCTGGTGGTCTGTAAGGTCTCCAGCCCACTTGTCAGAGTGGAGGGTGAGCTGCGGAGCTTAAACGACCACTGGGTTAAGCCCACCAATAAAGTAGGGCAAATTATTTTCTGCTCTACAAATATTTTTCAGGTTTCCATTACATTTTTTGGCCTACAAAATTCCTTCACATAAAAGAAAAAATAAGTAGAAAAAAGGTTGCATCTTTCCCCCCCCCCTTTTTTTTTTTTACACGGGGGGAAAAAGATCTTGCAGATATGAAAAAAAAATAATCACAGGCTGAAAGTATTTTACATACCACAACATGTGAGAACTAAGCAGGACATAGCTGTTGTTGTTAAGTGCCACCAAGTCAGTTCTGACTCACAGAGACCTGATACATAATAGAACAACACACTGCCCGGTCCTGTGCCATCCTTACAGTTATAATTATGTCTGAGCCCATAGCTGCTGCCTCTGTGCCACTCCATCTCATTGGGGGCCTTCCTTCACTGACCCTCCACTTTACCAAGCCTACATCAAAGACTGGTTCCTCTTGATAACTTGTCCAAAGTACATGAGACACACTTTCACCTTTATCACAAGTAAGGAGCATTCTGGCTGTACATCTGCTACCCTAACTGTCTGGAGATATTGTAACAGAATGACCGCAAGGGAGTGGCTTTTAGAAACTGACATTTATTTTCTCACCATTTAGAATGTCAGGAGTCCAAAATCAGGTCCCTGTCTGTAGGGGAAGGATCTCCCCCTGTAGGTTCTGGGGACGGTCCTTGTCTCGTTTCACTTTATGTTTCTCTATTCCTTGTTGATCTTCACTTAGCATCTTTCTTCCACGTCTCTGCTGTTTCTCTGCTTTGTCTAATCTGTTCTTTTTACATCTCAAACAGGATTCATTTAAGGTACATACCTCACTGAAAGTTCTCACAAACAGGAAAAAAAAAAAAAAAACCCACTCCCAAACATGATGAGAGCTACAGTAATAGGGATGATAATACACTGCACATATTTTGGGGCCAAAATTACAATCCACACCAGCTGATAAGAGGAGAGTTGGCATTTTTAGTCCATCAAGAGATGCCTCAGTAAAATGCCTGGGAATCTACTGGTGAGAGAAGAGACTAAAAACATTGTGCACAAAAGTTCTCCTCTGACACACATGGACACCTTGAGTAGGATCTACATACGAAAAATCACCCACTGAGAACCCTGAGGAGCACAGTTATACTCTGACA
>NW_006408890.1:283362-293172 GCF_000296735.1 Chrysochloris asiatica | reverse complement strand
TGAGAACCCTGTGGGGCACAGTTCTACTCTGACATACACGGGGGCACCATGAATGGGATCTACTTATGAAAAATCATCCACTGAGAACCCTGTAGAGCACTGTTTCTGTAAAGACTGACTGTCTTGGAAACACTATGGGTTTGTTTGCTCTTTTGTAAAGGGTTATTGAATGTCAGCATCGACTCAATCTCGGTGAGTTAATCCTACAAACAACCCTGTGAGGTAGGAATTTTTGCCATCACCAATGTTTTTGTGAATCCAAGGAGCTGATAAGACCAGTGGAGACAGAGAATCACATGGAGGGCTGTGTGTGGTGCCCCCTTGTGGTGAGATTACATCTGTCCTTGTTAATTTCGATGCTGCCCCATGTGGCTAAGCTGTTGTTGTTGTTAAGTGCCATCAAGTGGGGACCCATGCACAACAGTAGGAAACACTACCGAGTCCTGGGTCAACCTCACAATTGTTGCTACTCTTGAGCCCATTGATGCTGCCACTTGGCCAATCCATCTTGTTAGGGGTCTTCCTCTTTTTATCTGACCCTCCACCTTACCACACACGATGTCCTTCTCCAGTGACTGGTCCATCCTGACAATATGTC
Organism: Chrysochloris asiatica; assembly: GCF_000296735.1. NCBI lineage: Eukaryota > Metazoa > Chordata > Mammalia > Afrosoricida > Chrysochloridae > Chrysochloris > Chrysochloris asiatica. Next base: position 292,574 of record NW_006408890.1, on the reverse strand, counting down.
CGAAGTATGAGAGATGAAGTCTGATTATCCTAACTTCCAAGAGGCACTGTGGTTGTACATCTTCCAACAGATCTGTTTGTTCTTCTAGCAGCCCATCGTACTTTCCATGTTCCCTTCCAACACCACAACTAAAATACATTGATTCTTCTCTGGTCTTTCTTATTCTCTGTCCAGCTTGTGTTTGAAGGGAACTGGTAAATAGGGTTTCCTAGGTTGTGTTTGAGCGGAACTGGCTAATAGGGTTTCCTAGGTTGTGTTTGGGCAGAACTGGCTAATAAGGTTTCCTAGGTTGTCAATCTTACTCCAGCAGATGACCAGGCCTTTCTTCTGCTGAGCATCTGCATGGATTCAAACGGTCAACCTTTCAGATAACAGCTGAGCTCTCGAGCATTATGCCGCCAGCTGTCCTTAATCACACACCAACATGCACCTGCTGAGGACTCATAGCCATCCCACGTGATAGATTAGAATTACCCCTCAGGGTTTCCAAGGCTGTCATCTGTATGGGATAAGATTGCCAGACCTTTATTCTGTGTAACTGTGGGGTGGATTCAAACCAGCAACCTTAACAGCTAAGTGCTTAACCCTTAAGTCACCAGAGTTCCTAATTCATCTCATAACCACGCTTCATGTGGCGGAGTAGAGCTGTCCCTGAAGGTTTCCTAGGCTGTCCTCTTTATAAAGGCAGTTTGCCTTCTTCTGGTGGGTTCAAACCACCAACCCTTCAGCTAGTAGTTGTACACTTAGCTGTTTGTGCTACTCAGGAGTTCTAACTGGGGAGATGAAGAGACTGTCAGCTCCTTCGAAGACATCCACTTTGGAAACATCCTCTTAGACAAGACATCAAAACTGTCACTCCTCCATAAATCTCAACTTGTAACTCTCCCCCCGGGACAGCCCATATCTGGGAGGGAAATGAGACTCAACTAGCCGGTGCTGAAGTCCAGATGGATGAGATCCAATTCTCTCCGCTTGTGAAAGCTAAGCAGCTTTGCTTAAGTGTTGGGGATTAATAACCCCCATATCCACTGGGATCCATTTTATATGGTTCTCATCTCTCACTACAATCAAGCAGGGGTGACGACATCATGATTCCCCCCCCCCCTCAAAGTCGCCTACCCGCCAAACGAGAAAAGCAGAAAGCTCTCAGGAGCTCAAGAAACATGCCCCCCACATCGAGCGTCCAGTATCGACAGACACCTCTCAGATGTTCAACCGGTCTCAGGCAACAAACATTAGGCATTTCCGAATGCCCAGTGATGAATCTCGCTTGGAGGAGCCATGCAATTTCCAGCTGCCTGCAAACATTAGAGGTTTCCGAATGCCCACTGATGAATCTCGCTTGGAGGAGCCATGCAATTTCCAGCCGCCTGCAAACATAAGAGGTTTCCGAATGCCCACTGATGAATCTCGCTTGGAGAAACCATTCAATTTCCAGCCACCTGGGATGCGACCGAGAGATAGACCATGAGGAAGGAAGACAGGAGAAGAGTGCTGGATTTGAACATTTGAATTCTGTTGTCCATGAAGAGCAAATACACAAAGGTCTGACGAAGGCATTAGATACAGCCTAGAAGACATGCAAGCAGGATCCTCCTAGAAGTGGGGAGAGTGAGACTTTGTCTTGCTTACTTTGGTACCTCCATGGGAAGAGTACTCTATAGAAAAGGAAATAGTAGTTGTTACGGTGCCGAGTCCACGGAGACAAGAGTGGCGTTCCAGGGGATGGGTCTATGCAATGTCTGCGTCAATGAACTCAAGGGTACCAACGATGGTGAAACTGGCTTCGGATGGCATTTAATTCTCTTGTATTTTACGATGTCCTGATGCAGAACTGAATTGTCAGCAATTAGAAACAGCAACATCTTTAATGGAAGGTCATTAGAAGTAACACAACATACCCTCATGTCCCCAAACAGACACACACCCTTGTGTAACTTCCAGATGCGGAAGATGCACAAATGCCAATGCGTTAATAAACTTTACATCCTCCTCAATGCAGTTCCCACTCCTGGCTAGGCACGCAGGATATTGGATATATTTCCACAGAGTTTGATATTCCCTCTTTGAGATAATGCTTTTTTTTTTTTTTTTCCCCCACCTCTTTTCCCCTTGGCAGATGCATTTTGGTGTGTGTCAAATACAAGGGCACTGGAGGTTTTAATAGCTTGAGAGAATGACTTCACGGTGCACAGCTGCAAAATGGCATTTGTGGGAATCTGATAAGTACAATGCCGGGAGTCTCCTGCCAAACAAGAAAAGTCTCTGGGAAAAAAAAAAATGTCATGTAAATCATATTAGCAGATATTTAGTCTTCCCAGGAGGCCATCCAAGCAGGCTTTCAGAATGCCGGACCCACAGAGAGGGAATGAGGCGGGGACAGATTTCAACAGTTTGACTAATCTCCGTTGATGTGTAAAGACCTTGGAGAAGCTGAGTTCTCTTGGTCACTTACTTTCAATAATGAGATCATGGGCTTTCTTTCACTTGGATGTTTTTAAGGAGGTGGAAGTCATCTTCTTCCTTTATCATGTGTTGATATTGATTGAAAACTCCCTTACCCCAAAGCAGATCTGTTTTCTTGATGCTTTAGAAAGAAGCAGGGAGATAAGTTATTCAAGAGGAAATTCTGTGAGTGGAATTTGGGACTTTATCCAGAGAAGCAGCAACACCAGAGGTGGAGACAGAGATGAGGACGTGGAGAGAAGAAGCAGCTGAAGTCATGGAAAGAGAGGGACTGAGAGCTGGCGGCCAGGAGGCAGGTTTGCAGAATGTGCCTTTTGGTCACTTAAATGATTACATATTCCTGAGTACTTTTGTGTACATCAAAAAAAAAAAAAAGCAAAAGAAAAAACAGAGGGAATAGAAGCAAATACCGTTGAATGATGATGCATGGAGGGGATTGTAATCATTGCAGTGAAACAAAATATGATCGGATGAGTGCAAAACTCTACAAAAAGACCAGGATTACTGGTTAGAAAGAGACTGGAGGAAACTGAAACCACCCTTCAAGTCTGGAACTGAACTCATCACCCATGGTTCAATTTCCAGCCAAGAAGTTGTCCTCCTTGTTGCTGTTGTTTGGTGCCATCGAGTCGGTTCCGACTCATAACGACCTTACACACAACAGAATGAAACACTGCCCGGTAGACAGGTATACAGGGGGAGCTAAAAACAGTAGTGCTGTACACACACCGTGGAACGGTCAGCCATTTAAGATCAAAAGGGCAGTGTTTACCTGAAGACAACATTCACAAAGATTGGCAAAGAGGGTGAATGGAGACAAGAATCACAGGGAGGAAGCATGACAAGTGGCGTTGCGTGGCGGGAATTGTAATCATCGAAAGGAAAGTGTGTGATTGATGAATGTCAAACTGATATTCAGCTCTCAAATCTTCACTCAATCCATAATATAAACATTATTAAAAAATAAGTTCAAGATGGAAAAAGAGCCCGTTTTAAATTTGCTCGGGCAAAACCTAACTGGGTAGATCAGGTAGGAAATAAGGAGAAACAAGTCAAGGAAAGAAAGTTGAACAATTTAAAGAATGTTATCCATGCCACTGAAATGTTGACTTCGTGTGTGGTTCGCTGTGTGTATTCTCAACAACAAAAATTAAATCATTTAAAAATGTTGTTTCTAGAGCACATGCACACCTATAGGCATAAAAAGACAAATGGAAATAGAAGCATTTTAAAATAATTGCAGGGGCTGGAAAACAGAAAAACGAGACGTATGCAATGACACATAAACTTTGCATATATAAAACAACTTGGAAGACAGAAAAGTCGGGACAAAGTTGCTAGAATACAGAGGAGTGAGGCAGTGGGTTGTTGTTTTCTATTTCAGTCAGACTTTTAAAAAAAAAACAAAACTATATTTGCTTTAGGGTGTTTTTAGCTAGGTACTGTTTTAACTCAATTCACAACATAACTAAATGCAAAATAAATGATATTTTAAGGCATTTAAAAAAGCTAGCGCTTAGTACAATGTATGCAACAGGGTTATGTTTTAATCTGATTTTTTTTAAAGTTCTCAAATCTATTTTTAAATATGTACAAGTACATGACACTGAAGGCAGGCTCTTTGTTTCTATTAAAAGACCACCATGCAGAATGCTCTAAAAGAGCTGTGTATAAAATGTTGAGAGATCGTACTGTGCTTAGGGCCAAGGACAAAGCTTCATGGAAGAGTTGATTCCAGAACTGGGTCTTGAGGGATGCGTAGGCATTCTCAAGACTGGACAGAACATCGATTGGAAAAGAACGGTAACAAAATCTAGGGCTGCTCACATAATAAGCATTAGACAATAACCCTTCAATAAGCAAAGACATCATGTTTGGTAATGTTGAAGGTCAATTAAATCTAATTTGCTTGGTGCTGAATTTATGGGTTGGTTGCTGTTTTGGGGCATGTTCACTTATTTCCAGGTGACTATAGGATACAATCCTCCAGGCATTTCATGTCCTGACAATATGTCCGAAATAGGGGAGACAAAGTTTGGCCATCCTGGCTTCCAAGGAGCACTCTGGCTGCACTTCTTCTAACACAGATCTGTTGGTTCTTTTGGCAGTCCATGGCACTTTCAATATTCTCCTCCAACACCATAACTCAAATGCATTAATTCTACAGCCTTTCCTATTCACTGTCCAGCTTTCGCACGCATATGAGCTTATTGAAAATACCATGGCTTGGGTCAGGCACACCTTAGTCCTCAAGTTGACATCTTTGCTCTTCAACACTTTAAAAAGTTCCTGTGCAGCAGATTTGCCCAATGCAATACGTCGTCTGATCTCTTGACTGCTGCTTCCGTGAGTGTTGATAGTTGATCCAAGAAGAATGAAGTCCTTGACAACTTCAATCTTTTCTCTGTTGATAAGAATTTGTTTATTCGTCCAGTGGTGAGGATTTTTGTTTTCTTTACATTAAGATGTAATTTATACTGAAGGCTGTGTTCTTTGATCTTCACCAGTAAGTATTTTAAGTCCTCCTCACTTTCAGCAAGCAAGGTTGTATCATCTGCATGTCGCAGGTTGTTAATGAGCTTTCCTCCAATCCTGATGCCACGTTTTTCTTCATATAACCCAGCTTCTTGGATTATTTGCTCAGTATAAAGATTGAATAAATATGGTGAGAAAACACAACCCTAGTGCACATCTTTCCTAATTTTAAACCATTCTGTGTTCCCTTGTTCTGTTTGAACAACTGCCTGTTGGTCCATGTACAGGGTTCTCATGTGCACAATTCAGTACTCATTCTCCACAATGTTGTCCACAGTTTGTCATGTGCACACAATCAAAAGCATTTGCATAGTCAATAAAGCATCGGTAAACAATTTTCTGTTTACAGCCAAGATCCATCTGACGTCAGCAATGATATCCCTCGTTCCACATCCATTTCTGAACTCCGCTTGAACCACTGGAAATTCTCTGTCAGTGTATGCTTTCAGACATTTTAAAATAATATATTTATAATTTGGCAACTTTTTGGTCTGGAGACGCCCCAGAAAGGGATTTTGAGCTTCCTGACCTCTTGACTTCTGCTTGCAAATCAGCAAATGCGTCTAGGTGTCCAGAGAGCTAAATTTCTGGGTCACCTGTCTATATACTTCTTCTCGTCATTTTAGTCCTTTTAGCCGTAGGACCAAAAAAAGACTCCATTCTGTACATTAGCCTGAACACATCCTCCTGTTCCAGGAACGTGCTAAATCAGCTCATGCTGCCTTAGAATATCCTTTCACCCCTAGCAACAGCAAGAACTAGATAAGCAGTAGACAGGACAGCCCAAGGCCAGATGCCAGATGTTTTCCTTATCCTAGCCTAAGAACAAAAGACCACCAGTACTGACCAATTAAACTGTAACATCTCATACTTTGCTAAGTGTCAACCAACCCAAATATTGTAAAGTTGAAAACCCCGAGCTTGTTTGAAAACTCTATAAAAACCCTGCCAACTGGGAGTTCGAGGCTCCATCTCTCATCTGCTCCATCAAATGCAGGTGGAGTCCGAGCTCGAGCATGAGTAACTGAGAGTCCGAGGCTCCATCCCTCATCCGCTGCGTCGGGTGCAGGTGGAGTCCGAGCTGGAGCTTGAATAAACAGCCCTCGTGCACTTGCATCGGTGTCGGCTCCTTGGTGGTCTTTGGGGACCCCGAATTCTGGGCATAACATAGCCATAACTGTTGACATGGCACCACTGATATTGAAATTTTTTTACAGTTTTTCAAGCTTTATAGGCCTTACAGATAATCAGCGTACAGTTGAAGGATTTCCTGGAATTCCTATGTAAACATATGTAGATTTCTGGTACATATGTCTTCTACAATCTGTCTGCAAGACTCTTATTATTGTTGCTGTTGTTAAATGCCATCCAGTCAGTTCTGACCCATACCGACCCTCTAGAGTGTTTCCAAGGAGTGACTGGAGAGCTTGAACCACCAACCTTGCAGTTCAAACTGACTTTGCAGTCTAGCGCATTAACCCACAGCACCACACCAGGACTCTCATGATCCTGGAAAACCTAGTTCTAGAGTCTTGCATTGGCCCCAGTCTCTCAGAGGTTAATGAATAGCTCCTCTGTTTCCTTTATTTGGTCACTACATAGGAGAAACATGGGTACCCAGTATCAGTGTGTGACCGATTCTTATATCTGTATTGTTGTTTTTGCTAAGGACCGTAGAGCAGGCTCCAACACATAGAGACCCCGTATAGGGTTGCCAACCTTATGGTTCACAGTCCAGTGCTAATTCTACAGCACCACACACATTAAATAAACTAAAAATCAGATTAAAATGGAAGTTCTCAAAGCCTTGGTAGAAAGCACCTTATTTACAAATTCAGTTTCATTTCGTACTATGTTGAAATATACACATTGCTAAGAGAATAAACTTAACTGAAATTGAAGAGGACTTAAAACATTTACTGATGAAGATCAAAGAGCACAGCCTTCGATATGGATTACATCTCAACGTCAAGAAAACAAAAATCCTCACCACTGGACCAATAAACAACATTCTTATCAATGCAGAAAAGATTGACGTTGTCAAGGACTTTATTCTTCTTGGATTAACTATCAACACTCACGGAAGCAGCAGTCAAAAGATCACATGATGTATTGCATTAGGCAAACCTGCTACACAAGATCTTTTTAAAGTGTTGAAGAGCAAAGATGTCAGCTTGAGGACTAAGGTACGCCTGACCCAAACCGCGGTATTTTCAATAACCTCATATGCATGCGAAAGCTGGAGAGGGAATAAAGAAGACCACAGAAGAATCGATGCCTTTGAGTTATGGTGTTGGAGGAGAATATCGAAAGTGCCATGGGCTGCCAAAAGAACCAATAGATCCGTTTTGGAAGAAGTGCAACCAGAATGCTCCTTGAAGAGCAATATGGCCAAACTTCGTCTCTCATACTTCGGACATATTGTCAGGAGGGACCAGTCTCTGGGGAAGGATACCATGTTTAGTAAGGTGGAGGGTCAGAGAAAAAGAGGAAGACTCCCCCCAAAAAGATGGATTGGCCAAGTGGCAGCATCGATGGACTCAAGCGTGGCAACAATAGTGAGGTTGTCCCAGGATTGGGCAGTGTTTCGTTCGGCTGTTCATAAGGTCACAATGAGTTGGTACCGACTTGATGGCCCCTAATAACAACAACAATAAAACGTATTTCAGTATTTAGCTTATGTTCTTGTTACCATGGAATCAGGCCAACTCAGAGCCAATTGTATTGGGATTCTGAGGAGCACCTCCAAGTTTTCAGTTAACAATCCAATGTTAATCCTACAACACCCCACCAGGGCTCCATTTTGCTTAAAATATTCTTTAATACTGCAAGTCTTCTTGCATTTTCCTATTTGCAATATAGTTGATTCTTTTCTCCTCCAAAACAGCCTGTCTCAGAGTATTTCTGGTCTCACAGGAGCACCAGGTATAGAGCTGGGGTTTTGATGCAATATCAAGGACACTTGCCTACTAGGTCCCAAAGGAGCAGATCTTCACAAACTCCTTTTCCAGAGCATGGGGGCAGGGATGACATGGCCAAGGGCAGAAACAAGGGACTGTTATAGCTGAGGGGATGGAATCCCCAACCGGAGTGGAAAATGCCCCCCCGCCCCCTGCCCATACGCTAGACTGCAAAGTCAGTTTGAACTGCAAGGTTGGTGGTTCAAGCTCAACAGTTGCTGCTTGGAAACCCTCTAGAGTGTCACTATGTGTCAGAACTGACTCAATAGCATTTAATAACAATACTGGGGGAAGAGGGTTGTTTCCAGATACATGGAGACAGATCTGAGACATAGTGTTGAGGGGCATCCATGGAGAACAAGTTCATCAGACTAAATGGAGGTTAGTTGAACCACATGCTCTATTGGGATCACAGTGCCTCTCATATGGGAGTGACCCCAGCCTATCTCCTTTGACAACAGTCTCTCCTCATTCACATGCAAAGGAAGTTTCCACAGGTGGTGTTTACTTTGGTTGCCAGGGTAACACCCCAGAAAGAGACAATCCAGAAGTCTGACCTTGTGCAGGGAGAGTTAGTACCTCAGTAACCTGCTGTAAGTTGTCTAATGAGGCTGCTGAACAGAAACAGGAAACTTTAAGTGGGTGACCATCCCTTATATCTGTATAGAGTTAAGAAATTTAAAAATCAGATAAAAGAGAAAAACACTGTTAAGTGATGGTACATGGGGGGATTATAATCATTGTTATGAAACAAAATATATGATTTATGAATGTAAAACTGATGATCTGCCCTATAAACTTTCACCCAATCCACAATAAAAACTTTAAAAAAAATTAATTAATATTGAAAAAATGAGAGAGAGAAAGAACACTTAGTCTTTGTAGACTTTATGGATAAAATAATTACTTATGTAAAATTTAGTTATGCATCATATTGTGAGGAAATAGGTAACACACGATAAACCTGCCTTGTTGACAATGACTCCCAAGTTTCCACACGTGAATATAAACAGAAGTTAGTACAAGTGCAGACAGATTACATTCCATCTCAAAAAGAGAGGGTCATAGAACCGCTTTCTCTCTTAGAGTGGTGGGGGGTGTCCACCCAGTTACCCAGCATCCTAGCTCCTCCAGTAACAGCCTCAGCCTGGCCACATCCATGTCCACGTACAGTTTTCCCTGGTGCAGAGGACGTCCCATGACCACCTAACAATCCACACAGACAGTGAACTCCAGATTCTGAACTTGCCC
>NW_006408890.1:244763-279552 GCF_000296735.1 Chrysochloris asiatica | reverse complement strand
TGAGGACCATGGTGGGAGGCTGGCCCTTCACCCACCTCCCCCTGGGGGCTCTGAGGACAGCCCAGCATGACCAGCACATCTTCAAGGCTGCAGTGGATGGATTGGATGCCCTGTTTGCCCAGGAAGGTCTCGCCAGGAGATGCAAACTCAAAGTGTTGGATTTGCGGTCCAACGCTCACACAAACTTGGATGCCTTGTGTGGAACCCAGGACAGTGCGTCTGCGGGCTCTCTGGCCGAGCCAGCGTCCACCCAGTCCACGGTTAAGAGGCAAGACCTAGATGCTTCGAGCTCCAAGGACAAGCAGCCCTGTGCCGCTGTGGAGGTGATCACAGACCTCTTAGTACCAGAAACTGGTCCCGATGAATTCCTCACCTTCCTCATTGAGAGGGTGAAACAGAGAAAAGGCTTGCTGCGTCTATGCTGTGAGAAGCTGGAGTATTTTGATAAGCCACACAGCATCCACATCCTTAGGAAGATTCTCAGTACTGTGCAGCTGGACCGGGTCAAGCAGTTGGCCTTGTATTGCAGGTGGAATGTGTCCACCCTCGTTGAATTTGCTCCTCATCTGAGCCGGATGGTTAATCTGAGAAGACTCCGTCTCTGCGGAATCATCATGGCTTCCACCACGGATGCTACTGCAGAGGAGCTGGACAAGCTAATTGTCCACCTGAGTTCTCCGTTCCTCCACCTGCATCAGCTCCAGGAGCTCCACCTGGGCTCTGTCCTCTTCCTGGAAGGACGTGTGGAACCATTCTTCAGGTGCGTCAAGACCCCCTTGGAGGCCCTTTGGATAAACAACTGTCTGCTCTTAGACTCTGACTTGGCATACCTCTCTTCATGCCCCAGCACCAGCCACCTGAGAGACCTGAATTTCAGTGATGTCATCCTGACCAACTTAAATCCGGACTTCCTCCAAGTTCTGCTACAGAGAGCCTCACCTACCCTCCGCTCCCTGGACCTAGACAGGTGTGGGATCACTGACTCACAGCTCACCGCCATCCAGCCGGCCCTGGCCAACTGCTCCCAGCTCATCTCCTTCAGTTTCGGTGGGAACCCAGTGTCCATGGATGTCTTGGAGAAGTTCCTGAGGCTCACCCTCCCACTGTGCAAGTTCAGACTTCTGCAGTGTCCCATCCCCCTGGACTGTTACGTGGGCACGCAAGGTCCCCTCCTTCACGTGACGTTTCGTGTCTACATGACCACGCTGAAACTGATTCTGCAGCAGTCAGGATGTAGGCACAACACGACAGAGATCTACCACGAACCCAATAGACAATATGACTCAATTGTCCTGCATTTTGAGACCTGACCCGCTCCTTCTGTTTTCTGGTTTTATAATGCCATATGTGGAAATCTTGTATAATTTTGTTAATGAGGATTAGGTTGTATATTTCCTTTATCTATGTGTAAATAAGTTTGGAATCAATGTTTTAATAAATGAAAAAATAAAGTACATTTCTATCTTATCTGATTTTGATTCCTTAACTTTATGCTTAAATAGCTACATGTATAAACACTGAATAGAGGCCCCTTGTTGGTATTAGAACACCACCCAATAAACCTCAATAAAAGACCAATGCCTCAAAGCACTGACAGATTGTTTTCCACCTGCAGGAATGAGCAAAGCTTCATGTAAGTGTTGGCTTCAAAAATGCATCTCTTACAATACTGAATAATTGTTATCAGGACTGGTTGTGAGGGTTGGAAATGTAAAGGGAGACATTTGTAGCAAGGAAGGGAGTGATTAACTTTCCACTCTAGGAGCAGAGATCCCTGGGACCATCAAGGAAGAAGAGCCCAGAGCAGAACCCTACCCAGAGAAGCAGTGATGCCTGAGATGGAGGCAGAGACAATAACATGGAGATATGGGGCAGCTGGGGACTTTAGACACAGAGAGGGAGAGGGGCTGTGTGCTGACAACCAAGGGGCAGGCTTGTAGGCTTGTAATGTAGACCCTTTGGTTGGGGGATGATGCATGGAGGGGATTGTAACCATGACAATGAAATGATATAGGATAGGATGAATGTAAATCTAATGTTATCCCATGTAAACTATCACATAATTCACAATAAAACATTTTTTTTAATGCATCTGTAAAAGGAGGATGAGAAAAGTTGCACACCTTGAAGAAAGTCATTGCTGCGGCTGAATTCTAGAAACTCTTCAATTGGTATTGGTTTTGCTGTGTACATTCTCAACAATAGCAAAATAAATAAAATTTAAAATACAGAATCTACAAAAAAATTTTTTTAATGGACTTGAGAGATGAATGGGAATTCTCCACACTACAGAGAACACAGACTTGAGACAAACAATAACAGAAATCTTATATCTCACGGGATTCTTGATGATCCTAGGTTCCTCTGTTCCTGAAATGACAAATTAACTCTTCCCTTCTTTTAGTTACACCTTGAGTACATAGTTACACCTCGTGTACACAGTTACACCTCATGTACACAGTTACACCTTGTGTACATAGTTACACCTCGTGCACATTTACAGTTGTGATCAATTGGATCTTAAATGATATCCCCTACATCACCAGACCCATCTGGACAAAAGGAAACTTTTCTTTGTAGATTCGATCTTATTCCCCTCATTCTGATACTGAGTATCCTTCTGAAACTTTAAAGCAGCCACTTTGTGTCTTTATAAGCACTCAGTTTCGATAGCTAAAGTCTACGTTGCCCATCGTTATCAGCCCAGGGCATTGAGGAGGTAAATTGAACTCTTGATTTGAATAATTCTTCCCTTTAGGTTGGAATTTTGGGCAAGTTCGTCCATAAACAAAGGTCCAGTTCATCAAGTTGTAGCAATTTATGCTTTCTGCCTTTATCACAGTACTTTATTTTCACCTGGTTGAGTTCTGATCAGCAAGCCATCCAAGCTAGGTCACAAGGCTATGACAATTTCAAGGAAGATGTTTGCATTGGAACCATCAAAACAAGAAAATCAATCCCGCAAAGTAAAAACCTTTCTAAGACTGAAACTCAAAGGGAACACACCAACAGTGTCACATGCTTGGTGGTGACCACCTCAGTCCATCATGCGTGGAAGTGAGGGAAATGCAGCAAAGAAGACATGGGCTGAGATTGGCCACGTTCCATAGACACACGATGATCTTGAGCTGAGAGGGAGAAGAGGGAGGCCTTGCTCATTTGAAGGTGGTCAGGGAGATGTGTGAACCTCCAACCTAGCAGCTGGGGGTCACAGTTCAGAGAGAACTGGTCAGCTGGTCTGAAGGAGGGAAAGCTACAAGGACCCTGATATTTTTAATACTGTATGGGCATGGATCCATGGTGGACAATCTTGCCTTGTACCACGTCTCCATATTTTGAAAGATGACTTGTCCCTGCTTATCCCCAAAAGTCTCCAGGAAGTGTTATGAAATGCCCTTAATCCCCCTCCTCAGGTGGTAGCTGAGCTGCCCCTCCCTCTTTGCATCTTTGAATTTACAAAACAGCTGATTCTTTTGTCCTTCAAAACAACTTGTCTCAGAGTCTTTTTGGTCTCACACTTGTACCAGACATAGAACTCAGATTTACACCGACATTACGGCTCTTTCCTTCCAAGCTCCCAAGAGTCAGCTCTTCAACAACTCATTTCTATGAATGTGGAAGCCATACCCAAGGGGCCAAAACCAAGAAATGGCTCCGCTGAGGGGATGGAATCGCCACTCAAACAGACTAGACAATGGGCCCCCCAAAGATGAGGGAAATTGTCAAAAATAAATGGAATGCATCATCATCCATATCCTAGGGTTCATGAGCTGAAATGGACTGGTATGGGCCATTTAAAATCAGACTACCACATGATTTACTATGCCAGGAATGACAAATGGTGTCACATTCATCATCACAAAGATCATATAAAGGTCTGTCTTGAAGTACAACTCTGTCTGTGATAGGATAATACCCATACATCTACAAGAAAACCAGTTAATAATATCACTACTGTTCAAATTTATGTACCAACAACTGAAGCCAGTGTTGCTGACATTGAAGAATTCTTACAACTTTTTCAGTCTGAAATTGATCAAACGTGTAATGAAGTTGTATTGATTATTACTGGTGATTGGAATGCAAAGGTTGGAAACAAAGAGGAAGGATCAGTAGTTGGAAAATATGGCCTTGGTGATAGAAATGATGCTGGAGATCACAAGATAGAATGTTACAAGACCAATGACTTCTTCATTGTGAATTCCTTTTTTAAACAACATAAAAGACGACTATACACATAGGCTTCACCAAGTGGAATACACAGAAATCTGTGGAAAGAGATGGTGGAAAAGCTCCATATCATCAGCAAAAACAGGCCAAGGGGAGACTGTGGAACCGCCCATCAGTTGTTCATATGCAAGTTCAGGCTGAAGCTGAAGAAAATTAATACAAGTCAATAAGAGTCAAAATATGACGTTGAATAGATCCCACCTGAATTTAGAGATCATCTCAAAAACAGATTTGATGCATTAGACCCTCCACTTAACCTAGCACGATGGCTTTCTTTCTCAAAGTATCAGTCCCTTCTGATAACATGTCCAAAATAGGAGACACAAAGTCTGGCCAGCCTGGCTTCTATAAAACATTCCAGCTGTACTTTTCCCAAGACAGATTTGTTTATTTTTCTAGCAGTCCATGGTAAATTCAAGATTCTTCTCCAAAAACTGTAACTCAAATGCATCAATTTTGCAATAGGTTCCTTATTTATGGCCCAACTTTCACATGCATGTGAGGAGGTTAGAAATACCACGGTTTGGGTCAGACACACCTTTAGTCCTCAAACTGACATTATTTTAACATGGTAAGGATATATTAGAGGAGGTAGAATTCAACGGATTGAATTGCTTCCCTTCAAGCTGGGATCAGTTGGCAGATCAATGCTCATTGGTGGTTTCATCTGTGAAGTAATTTGGTAATTATATAACAATGTTGTTGTCTGACAATTGCTGATCTGATACAGTTACCTCTATGGTGAGAGTTCATGCAGTACAATCCCTTCTATGATAAGATCCAATACAGCATGGTTACCTCCATGAGGGTATTTGTTATAATACCTTCACTTCATGATGAGATCAGCTTGGAATAGTCCACCAACTGAAAGGGCATTTTGTGGTGGTCTGGCCTGCGTCCAACATACAGAGAGCTTCTGAACAAACTCTCAGGTTCTCTTCACTTCCATTGGATTCTGAATCTGGTCTCCCCACTTTTGGCTTCCAGTTCTTAAGACTAAAGGAAATGACTTGTCATGTGACTTGTCACCCCAAAACTTTCTGTGGATCTGCTGATTTGTGGTGCATCAGCGTCTGCAGATATGTGATTTAGGAGATCACTCCACCTGGACACCTGAGCAAGTACTGGCTTAGGACGTGCGAACGGCAACTTCAGATGACGAGGAGTGTGGTCAACAAAGTTTATAAAGGTTTCTGAGGAGTTAAGGTGGTACCCAGTGGTTGGACCTCAGTACCAACTCCTCCTTGAGGATGGAACAGACTGACCGTCACTACCATAGATCAGAATCCCTTTTGAAATGCATTCTTCTAGATGAATAGCCATAGCCCACAAAGGCTCTTTCTTGGACCTTGCATAGTAGAGCTGACTTCAGGACGGGACCAAGATCATTGCTGCTTTGAAGTGGTTACCCCAGCAACTCTTCTCATCCCTGTTCCAACGTGCTATTGCTGGGAGACATATCCAGACAGTAGAGATCATGTGGCAGCCTGGCCTTCACTCGCCTGTCCCTGAGGCCTCTGATGGAATCACAGTAGCCTGAACTGGACATCTTAAAGTCTGCAGTGGACAGACTAGATGTCTTCATTGTCCAGAAGATACAAACTGAAGGTGGTAGATTTGCGAAAGAGCAGTCACACCAACTTGGATGTGTGGTCTGGAACTCAAGACAGCCCCTGAGAGCTCATTAGAGGAGACAGAGGCTACCCCGCCAGGAGTAAGAGGAGAAAAGGAAAGGATTTAAGGTGTGGAGAGAAGCAGCCCCTAGTCCCTGTGAATGGGCTTGAAGACATCATCTTAAAGGAAGTCGGTCAAGATAAATCCCTCACTTCCTCACCGAGAGGGTCAAGCACAGAAAATGCTGATTCCATTTGTGCTGTGGAATTTTTTGGATCTGCCACCCCAAATTCAAATGATTGGGAAGTTCCTGAAAACTGTGCGGCTTAAATATGACCAAGAGATGGCAGTGTGTTGCAGCTGGGAACTGTCTACCTTGTCAGGGCCAGACGGTTAATCTGAGAAGTCCCCATCTCTGTGAGGTTGTTAGGAATCCCACCACCATCCCTGCAGCAGAGGAGGTGGGCAAGCTAACAGGCCAATTGAGCTCTAAGTCCCTCAGTCTGCACCAGCTCCAGAAGGTGCACCTACAGTCCAGAGAGTCAAGTACTCAAGTACTTGAAGACCCTGCTGAAGACCCTCTGAAGAAATAATTGCCTTCTCTTGAAATCTAACTTGACATACCTCTCATTATGCCCGAGCACCAGGCGACCTAAGGGACCTAGATTTGAGTGATGTTATCCTAACCAACTTAAATCCTGAGTTTCTCCAAATTCTGCTTGAGAGAGCCTCAGACACCCTTCAGTTCCTGGACTTAAGTGGGTGTGGACTAGTGGACCCTCCCCTCACTGCCATTCTGCCTGTCCTAAGCCGCTGCTCCCAGCTCCAGCTCTCCAGGTGTATGGAAGCCCAATCTCTATGACCATCCTGGAGAGGTTGCTGGGATACAACCTCCTGATGCACAAGCTCAGACTTGTGGGGTTTCCCATCCCCCAGGAGGGCTACCTGGCCATCCAAGTTCCTCCCGACCTTGGGAACATTCAACTGTACGAACCCAGTTGAGGCTGTTACTGAAGGAGGTAGGGAAGTTGGACAACTTGTTGCAAAGTCACCATGACGCCAATAGTAGGCATGATTCAGTTCCCTGATGCTGCCAACATCAGTTTAGTGATGCACTTTCAATCCTACACACTCTGTGTTTGTAATACCTCTTGTGTGAATTTCCGAACCAGGTCGGTTTTACTTACAACACTCAGGATTTGGTTAGAGTTGTTCTCTTAACTCTGTACACATTTAACCTAAATATGAAATACAACCACAACTAAAATTAATTATCTTTAAACAATAAATAAATGCAATGTTTATAACAATGTCCAGTAAACTTTATTTTTTCATCTGGAATTTAATTTCTCGTATGTATATATATATATAAATATAGGGATTGGTCATGCAGTGAAGACCATCATGCAAAATACTATGAAGGAGCAAAAGTGATGCAGAACAGTGTTCTCACTGGAGTCCTGATGTGGCACTGTGGGTTAATGCACTGGACTCTAAGGTTAGTTTGAACCTCAGAGTTGATGGTTTAAGCTTTCGAATTGATTCTTAGAAACCCTATCCCAGGTCACTATGAGTTGGAATGACTCAAAGGCACGTATCAACAACAACAACGTTCTCCTTGGATAGATAGTTAGAACTGGGTCTTGAGGGAGGAATAGGAGTTTTACAGACTAGAGAAGACACAGATGGCAGAATAGTAACAGAAACCTAGGTACATATATATCAAAGGCTAACATTCCTTCAAGCCAGAGCTACTTCCTTTTCCTTAATTACAACAAAATACATGCACAGTATGGAGTCCTGGTGTGGTTCTATATGATAAGCACTGGACTGCGAACCATAAGGTCAGTACTTCAAACCCATTAACCACTTCAGCTCTGGTAGCGTAGTGGTTACGAATCAGGCTGCGAGCCTTAAGGTCAGCAGTTTGAAACTACCAGCTGTTTTGCGCGAGAAAGATGAGGCTTTTTGCTCCTGTAAAGATTTACAGCCTCAGAAACCCTGTACAGGGTTGCTATGGGTCAGAACAACTCTACGGCACATAACCAACCAACTGATTGGAAGAGATCTGTATTTGTGCCCATTCCAAAGAGAGGTGATCCAACAGAATGCGGAAATCATAGGACAATCTCTTAGATATCCTATGTGACTAAAGTTTTGCTAAAGGTAATACAGAAACGGCTGCAAGCATATACTGACAGAGAACTTCCAGAGGTTCAAGCCGGATTCAGAAGAGGCCATGGAACGAGAGATATCTTTGCTGATGTCCAATGGATCTTGGCTGAAAGTAGAAAATATCAGAAAGATGTTTACTTGTGCTTTATTGACTACACAAAGGCTCTCGATTGTGTGGATAATGAGAAGCTATGGGCAACATTTCCAAGTATGAGTATTCCGGAACACTTAACTGTGCTCATGAGGAATCTATACATGGACCAAGAGGCAGTTTTTCAAACAGAACATGGGAACACCAAATGTTTTAAAATTAAGAAAGGTGTGTGACAGGGTTGTATTCTTTCACCATACTTATTCAACCTGTATGCTGAGCAAATAATCTGAGAATCTGTGTTCTCTGAAGAAAAACGTGGCATCAGGATTGGAGGAAGACTCATTAACAACCTGTGATATGCAGATGATACACAGCCTTCAGTATGGATTACATCTCAATGTAAAGAAAACAAAAATCCTCACCACTAGACCAATAAACAACATTCTTATCAAAGTAGAAAAGATTGAAGTTGTCAAGGACTTCATTCTTCTTGGATCAACTATCAACACTCACGGAACAGCAGTCAAGAAATCAAACGACATGTTGCATTAGGCAGATCTGCTGCACAGGAACTTTTGAAAGTGTTGAAGAGCAAAGATGTCAGCTTGAGGACTAAGGTGCGCCTAACCCAAGCCATGGTATTTTCAATAACCTCATATGCATACAAAAGCTGGACAGTGAATAACGAAAAACGTAGAAGAACTGATGCCTTTTTAGTTATGGTGTTGGAGGAGAATATTGAAAGTGCCATGGGCTGCCAAAAGAACCAACAGACAGATCTGTGTTGGACGAAGTGTAGCCAGAGTGCTCCTTTGAGGCCAGGATGGCCAAACTTCATCTCTCATACTTCAGACATATTGTCAGGAGGGAGCAGTCGCTGGAGAAGGATATCATGTTTAGTAAGGTGGAGGGTCAGAGAAAAAGAGGAAGACCCCCAATGAGATGGATTGGCCAAGTGGCAGCATCAGTGGACTCAAGCGTGACAACAGTAGTGAGGTTGGCCCAGGATCGGGCTGTGTTACGTTCTGCTATGCATAAAGTCGCTATGGGTCAGTACCTACTCGATGGCACCTAACAACAACAACAAAAAAAACCATAAGGAGGGTTACTATGAGCCAGAAGCAAGTCAGCGGCTCTTAACAACAACAATTTGCACTGTACTTACAGATACATTTTATTTAACATGTGTTTTAGATCTATTTCAAGATAATTATACAAAATGTGTTTTCTGGATTTTCAAGAAATTGTTCTTTTTCTTGGTTATAATATATTAAGACCCCCAGCGAGATGGCTTGGGAAAGTGGCTGCATCAGTGGGCTCAGGCATGGCAACGATGATGAGGTTGTCCCAGGACCGGACAGTGTTTCGTTCTGCTGTGCATAAGGTCACTATGAGTCGGTGCCGACTCGATGGCATCTAACAAAAACAACAACTTCAGAAGAATGCCTATAAAAAGTGTCCAGTTATAAGAATAGACTTTTTGATACAGCTACTCTGGTAGCGTAGTGGTTACGAATCGGGCTGCGAACCTTAAGGTCAGTGGTTCGAAACTACCAGCCTCTCCGCGGAAGAAAGATGAGGCTTTCTACTCCCGTAAAGATTTGCACCCTCGGAAACCCTGTACAGGGTCGCTATGGGTCGGAACCGACTCGATGGCACTCAACAACAACAACATAACATTATAGAATATAAATGCTTATGCCAAATAAGGTCGGGGTACTTGTTTTGTTTTTGTTTGTGGTTTTAATCTGCTTGATTTCATGTGGGCAACAAGGGTTTGCCTACGTAAAATGATGAAGGAAAGAGATGCAGGAAAAAAGAACTAGATTCCATATCCTGTTACCTCAATGTATTTGCTTGTTTGCAAGCAGAAGCTAAGAGATTGACAGGGTCAGGAGATTTTTCTGGAGTCTCACTAAGCTGAGGAGACAAAACTGATTGTATTTTCTGCAGGGCTACGGTAGCGTAGTGGTTACGAATCGGGCTGCGAACCTTAAGGTCAGCGGTTCGAAACTACCAGCTGCTCCGCGGGAGAAAGATGAGGCTTTCTACTCCCGTAAGGATTTACACCCTCGGAAACCCTGTACAGGGTCGCTATGGGTCGGAACCGACTCGACGGCACTTAACAACAACAACAACAACACCCTATGGCAACCAGGAAACAGATGAGTTTATACAAAGCCGGAAGCCTAGCCTCAAACTCATTGGATTAAAACTATCCGATGCTACTTCCTACCAACTTCCTTTTTTTTTTTTTGGATGTACACCGAAGGACTCAGGAATATATAACCATTCAAACAACCAAAGGGTACACCCCGCAAGTGTGCCCCCCAGCAGCCAACACACAGCCCCTCTCCCTCTCTGGGTCTAGAGTCCCCAGCCACTCTGTCTCTCCACATCATCATCTCTGCCTCCATCTCTGGCATCGCTGCTTCTCTGGGTAGAATCCCACACTCCACTCTTCTCCCTTGATAATCCCAGGGTCCTCCGCTCCTGGACTGCAAAATCAACCACTCCCCTCCTTTTGTTACAAAATGTCTACCTTTACATTTGCAATGCTCACGATCAGTCCTGATAGCAATTATTCACTATTGAACCACAAGAGTCTTCTCCCCATCTCATTTCATCAGTCCAGTCCAGACAGGTTGGAAACCACTCAGTGGAGATTCTATCTTGCCTTACACTTTCGGAAACTAGGCTCCCTCTTGAAAGCTTGTAAGCCAATCTCTTCTTGCCTTTGTAGCTCCCCTATTTTGGGTAGCCAATGTCTAAGTTGCCCATCCCTGTCAACCCTGTGTACCGAGGAGGTGGGAGTGATTCTTGCTGTAAACATCCGTTCCCTCTTTTGAGCTACTACATCCATTAATATAGGTCAAGTTCACCAAATTGTAGTGGATTACTCTTTTTTTCGTCTTCTTTCTTCTTTTAGTGGAGTTCTGATCATCCAGCCATTGAAGCCAGGTCAAGTGGGTATTATCAACAAGTGTGGGTGTTCTCCAACATCTTCTTGAAGAAAGACAACGTGATCCATTGGCTCAGAATATCCCATATAATTTATCACCCATGCTCACTGGCATTGGAATAAAATAAACTAGATACACCCCAAGACAAGAGAAAAAAACAAAAAACAAAAAACTCAAAATCAAGAGTAAAACCAGATGATAGAAACAGACCTAGAGGAATTTAATATTTGGAAATCATACAACATGGGTCTTAAAATATCTTCTATTTCAACTTTCACGAAACCAGAGGACATGGTGGAAAATTTCAGCAGAGAACTGCATCTATATAAAACAGAATCATGTGGGAAACCAAGATCAAAATGCATAATAACTGAACTAAGGCACACTGTACCTCATTTGAGAGATTCGGTTGTTGGAGAGAAAAATGACAAAGTGGAAAATGTTGTTAGTTTCCACATGTTTGCTGTTACAAAGTGGTCCTATGTAGAATAGTGTTAACCCTTGGTCCTATATCATGCTGTCAGACCCTGGTTGGAGTCACTGTATCCACGCATCCCATTGAGTGTCTTCTTCTGTCTTACCACACATCTGCCTATTTGTCATACCAAGGAGATTACTTGTTGCCATATGCTGGAACATACACCACTGGTATTTCAAATACCAACTGGGTCACTCATGATGGGTAGGTTTCAGCAGAGCTGCAGACTGAGAAGAAGAAATAGATGATTCACTTCTGAGGGATTAGCCTCTGAAAACCTTATGAATAGCATTGAAACATGGTCTGATAGAGTACAGGAAAATGAGCCTCTCAGGTTGGAAGACACGCAAAATAGTACTGAGGAAAATCTGCCTCCTGAAAGTCGATTAGATTTTAATGATGAGAATGCAGCAAATCTTTGATCTCATGGTGCCTGACTCAAAATGAGAAAAAATAGAGGGGAAAAAAAAATCCTCAGGTGTGGTAGATTTCATCTTTGCGTAACCCATAAGGTCACATCCATGTGTAATATCAGCTTGTGTTGTTGAAATAAAGTATTTTCAATACAGGAGTTATTGGTCTTATCAAATTCTACGATGTGACCTCAGGCACACTTTGTTTCATGAAGTCCATCTTTTCTACCTACCGATCCCTCCGCTTTGTTTCCAACATTCACCTTCCAATCACCAGTAATGTGAATACATAATTTAATAAATTTCAGGCGGAAGACGTCTTTGTTGTTGTTAGGTTCCCTCGAGTCGGTTTCGACCCAGAGTCACGTTATACACAACAGAAAGCCGGGTAGCTGTCTTCCAAATGTCTTAATGTAGACAAGTGTGCTTGTCTTCATCAGTTAGTCGAAATATTTAAATTTGTATTTCTTCAATTTCTGAATCCTTGTTTTTTTGAACTTTAATACCACCAGTAAATCGATCACATGCCACCTCTTCAAATGTTTCAGTGCCAACCAGTCCATTTTGGTGCAGTGACCCGAGGTATTCCTTCCATCTTCTTTTAATGCTTTTTGCATGATCCGATAGTTTGCACAGAGAATCCTTCAATATTGAGGTTTGAAGCTCGATTTTGTCCTTCACCTTTTTCTTCTTCAGAAATGTTGAGCATGTTCTTCCTTTTGGTTTTCTAACTCCAGGTCTTTGTACATTTTTTTTAATAGGACTTGACGTCTGCTTCTGGCACTTTCCTTCTTGTAATCCCTTTTGGCCTTTTCTTTCTTTGCTCTTTTATTTTTTTTTTTTTTGACCGTTCACTTTCCCTTGTACAGTGTTCTTTGTGTCATCCCTCAACTCATGTGGTCTTCATTCATTAACGCTCAATGAGTCAGCTCTGTTCTTGAGATGGTATCTAAATTCAGGTGAGACATACACAAGGTCATACCTCTGTCATGGTGGAATTGTTTCCATTTTCTCACAACTGAACTGATAATCGGTTCCACATTCTGTCCATGGTCTTGTATTGACTGATGATGTGGATGTTCCCACCGAGGTGGCAAGGAAGACTGTAGAAGAATTGATGCATTTGGGTTATGATGTTGGAGGAGAATATTGAAAGTACCACAGGCTGCCAAAAGAGCAAATAGATCTGTGTTGGAAGAAATACAGCCAGCGTGCTCCTTGGAGACCAGGATGGCCAGACTTCGTCTTTCATACTTCGAACATAATGTCAGGAGGGGCCAGTCACTGAAGAAGGATATCAAATTTGGTAAGGTGGTGGGTCGGAGAAAAAGGGGAAGGCTATCAATGAGGTGAATCGGTACTGTGGCAGCAGCAATTGGATCAAACATAGCATCGATTGTGAGGTTGGCCGAGGAGTGGGCAATATTTCATTCTGTTGTGCACAGGGTCCCTATGAGTTGGAACCAACTTGATGGCACCTAATGACGATGACCGAGCTAGTCCATTTCATTCCTGTGTATACCATCTGATGAGATCCAAAAGTATGGCCGCCATTTTTTGTTCCTGAAGAAGGTATCTGCAATGCAGAAGCCAATTGTCTTGCAAAATTCTGTGAAGCAATGTCCTGTAACCCAGGGCGTATTTTACAACTAACAACCCTTCTTGGCGGTTTCTAACATTCACATTCTAATTGTGGATATTAGTATGAATGCATCTAGAATGCATGTCTGATCAACTGAAGACTCAAGAAATGGGTAGGATTTTTCCCATTTCATCATCATTGGCTTTAGTGGTTGGCAAGTAAATTTGAATAATAGTGTTTAAACTGTCTACCTTGTAAGCACGTGCCTATCACTGACAGGAATGTACTTCAAGCCAGATCTTGAAATAGTCTTTTTGAGGATGAAGGTGATATCCTTCCTCTTCAGTTTGTCATTCCCGATACACTGAACAATATAAATATCAGATTCTAAATGCGCAATATAAGCCCATTTTAATGCATTGCGATATCAATCTTTATACGATTGATTTCATTTTTGTCGACTTCCAATTTTGCTAGATTCATACTTTGTTCACTTCACGTTCTGATTATTCATGGATGCTGGAGCTGTTTCTTTTCATTTTAAGTTGTGCCCCATCAGAAAATGAAGGTCACCAAAATTTTACTCCATTCATGTCATTGAGGACCACTCTGCTTTGAGGAGGCCGTTCTTCCCTGTGTATTTTGAGCACTGTCCAATCTTAGGGTCTCATCTTCTGGCACTGTATCTGAAAGGCTCTGCTGATATTAATGATGTTCGGTCATTGCATTTGAGTTATGGTGTTGGAGGAAAATATTAAAAGTACCATGGACTGCCAAAGAACAGACAGAGCATCATGGTAGACGTGCAGATGGCGATAGTCTGTCTTATGAAATCTGGACATGGTATCGGGGGAACCAGTTCCCAAAGAAGGATATCATGCCTGATCAAGTGAAGGGGCCATGAAAAAAGAGGAAGAACCCCAACAAGACAGATTAATACAATGGAAACAGAAATGGAAAGAAGTGTAAAAACAATTCTGAGGCTGGCAAAGGAGTGGGCAGTGTTCTGTTCTTTTGTGCATCATCATTGTTGCTAACTGGTGTCTAGTGGGTTCCAACTCATAGTGACCCTGCATAAGGTTTCCGAATAGGGACTGACTGGTGAGTTTGAACCACCGACCTTATGATTCAAACCGACATTGTGGTCTGGGGCTTATCCTACAGAACCACATCATTGGGTCGTCATAAGTCAGAACTGAACGGATGGCACCCAACAACAACAAGATTTTGGTTACTGCTCATATCCAGTTGTGTCCTCTCGACTGTGGGGAATGCCGACTCATCTCTCAACATCTTTTTATTTTTTTTCCCCCAATCCTGGCTCTTCTTCTTTGATGGTAGTGAAATCCCCCCTCTTGCTTTTGAGATGGCTTAAACCCATGCTAGAGTTTCAGGGCTTTGTTTGTTTGTTTGTTTGTTTGTTTTTCAAGGTTTTATTGTGAATTATGTGATAGTTTACATGGGAGAACACGAGCGTTCCATTCATCCTATCATATTTTGCTTTATTGCAATGATTACAATCCTTCCATGCATCATCAAACAACCAAAGGGTACACCCTGCAAGTCTGCTCCCAGCTGCCAGCACACAGCCCTTCTCCCTCCTTGAGTCCAGAGTCCTCAGCTGCTCCATCTTTCCACGTCATCATCTATGCCTCCATCTCTGGTGTCACTGCTTCTCTGGGTAGGGTCCCACACTCCGCTCTTCTCCCTTAATGGTCCTAGGGACCTCCGCTCCGGGACTGCAAATTCAACCACTCCCCTCCTTTTACAACAAAGCATCTACCTTTACATTTCCAACCCTCACAGTCAGTCCTGATAGCAATTATTCACTATTGAACCACTATTATCCCCATCTCCTTTCATCAGCCCCATCTCAACAGATTAGAAATGGCTCAGTAGAAATTCTGCCTTCCCCCATACCCTCTGGAACTAGACTCCTTCTTGAAAGCTTGTAAGTCAGTCACTTCATGCCTTTGTAGCACCCGCATCCCCATTTTGGGTAGCCAATGTCTAAGTTGCCTGTCCCTGTCAACCCTGTGTACCAAGGAGTTGGGAGTGATCCTCGCTGTAAAGATCTGTTCCCTCTTTTGAGCTGCTACATCCATTGGTATAGGTCAAGTTCATCCAATTGTAGCAGATTACTCTTTTTTTTTCCTTTTCTTTCTTCTTTTAGTTGAGTTCTGGTCATCCAGCCATTGAAGCCAGGTCAAATGGGTATTATCTGCAAGTATGAGTGTTTTTCTGCATACACCCTCACTTCATATCCACTGGACACTTCACTCTCCACTCTAGTCCTCAACGGCCATGTCCCTGTCCCTGGGCCCAGGAGTCCCCAGATTCATACTGCTGACCAACCAGGTCTCCACCCAGGTTCACAGGAGTCTATCGAACGTGGTACGACTTAGCTAACAACTTCATTGTTGTTTTTCTCTCACTTCCCCAACCAATGTGCTCGGAAGTCATACCACATGCCTGCTCGTGTATTCTCCTTCTGTTTTCATCAACACTTGCAAGAGGCTTTAGAAGTCAACACTTGCATGAAACTTTACCCCTTCCTGTAAGCGTACAGCAATCTCTAGCAGTGCTTTATAGCATTGCTCTTTTATAGAGTTTTATTTGGTGATGTTGTAATAGAAACTAATGTTTATATTTGTAGATATCTAATCCATTTGAGGAGTAAAAATCAGATAAGAAATAAAGCTCACCTGACCTTTGTAAAAAGCACTTTATTGTTAAATTTATGAACATAGTTATTTCAAATTTAGTTCTATTTACTGTTATGTGCAAGGAGCTCTGATAGCATAGTGGTCACGAATTGGGCTGCCAACTTCAGGGTCTGCAGTTAGAAACCACTAGCTGTTCCACAGGAGAAAGATGAGGCTTTCTGCTCCCGTAAAGATTTACAGCCTCAGAAACCCTGTACAGGGTCACTATGAGTCGGAACCAACTCCATGGCACATAACAACAACCATACTGTTATATACACAGATAAAAGACCAAATCCAACCTAATCCTCATTAACAAACATATACAAGTCTTCCACAAGTGGGATTATAACCACAGGCAGAGGTTAGGGATGAAAATACATCAGAAAACAGAAGGAGCGGGTCAGGTCTCAAAATGCAGGACAATTGAGTCATACTGTCTATTGGGTTCATGGTAGATCTCTGTCGTGTTGTGTCTACATCCTGACTGCTGCAGTATCAGCCTCAGCGTGGTCATGTAGACACGAAGCGTCACGTGCAGGAGGGGACCTTGCATGCCCACGTAACAGTCCAAGGGGATGGGACACTGCAGAAGTCTGAACTTGCACAGTGGGAGGGTGAGCCTCAGGAACTTCTCCAAGACATCCATGGACACTGGGTTCCCACCGAAACTGAAGGAGATGAGCTGGGAGCAGTTGGCCAAGGTTGGCTGGATGGCGGTGAGCTGTGAGTCAGTGATCCCACACCTGTCTAGGTCCAGGGAGCGGAGGGTAGGTGAGGCTCTCTGTAGCAGAACTTGGAGGAAGTCCGGATTTAAGTTGGTCAGGATGACGTCACTGAAATTCAGGTCTCTCAGGTGGCTGGTGCTGGGGCATGTAGACAAATATGCCAAGTCAGAGTCTCTAAGAGCAGACAGTGGTTTATCCAGAGGGCCTCCAAGGGGGTCTTGACGCACCTGAAGAATGGTTCCACATGTCCTTCTAGGAAGAGGACAGAGCCCAGGTGGAGCTCCTGGAGCTGATGCAGGTAGAGGAACAGAGAACTCAGGTGAACAATTAGCTTGTCCAGCTCCTCTGCGGCAGCATCCGTGGAGGAAGCCATGATGATTTCACAGAGATGGAGTCTTCTCAAACAGGGTTGTATCGTCTCATATTGAGAGCTGCTCATGAACCTTCTTCCTCTGACCCTGATGCCACGTTCTTCCTCATATAATCCAACTTCTTAGATCATGTGCTCAGGACACAGACGAAGGATGGTAAAAGGATACCACTGTTGTGCACACCTTTCCTGATTTTACACCATTCTCCATACCTAGAGGAGTTAGGGTCCAAACTCACAATTTGAGGGGAGATTGTGCTAGGATGTGACTCAATCCATTTCAGATCACTTGACAAGAAATATTCTCCATCATGCCCCCTGTGGCCCCACAAAATGCCGCATCCCATAAAATGGAAGGTTTGGGAACTTCTAGAAAAATAAAAATGGGGATCAGGGCTCTAAAAACAACCTCCCCTCAAAACCAAGCCTTGCCCAGTTCCACCATCTTCCCAGGCAAAGTCCATCTTCTGTCTGGATGGTGTCTCAGTAGGATAAGCGTTGAACTGCTGCGTGTTTGGTCACCGTCCACCTTGTGGCTGGCTGCCCATTGAAGTACCACAGCCCCCCTCCCTCTGTCAGGATTCCTGCTGACACCGTGTGACAACATCCCTGCAGGACCAAAGAGCAATTTCTTTTCCCCAATTTCACAACAACCATGAAACCCACTTCCACCCTGTGCCTTCTGACACACAGGAACCTCACAGGAGAAAGATGAGCTTGTCTGCCCCCCGTACAGATTCACACTCTCGGGAAACCTATACAGGGTCGTCACTTGTCAGAATCCACTCCCTGGCACTGGGTTTAGGTTTCAGTTCTGGGTGGTGACCCATTCCAAAAACCCATCCCAGTCTCAAGAGAAGATTTTTAAGGTTCAAAGCAACTCAACAGTGAAGCCTTTCACTGTTGTTGTGTAGTGCCATCGAGTCAGTTTCAACCCATAGCGACCCTGTATAGGGTTTCCAAGGAGCGACTGCTGAGCCTGAACCGCTGATCGTAAGGTTGACACCGACCTTGAGGTCCAGTGCTTTAGAGAAACAACAATTGCCAGCCAAGGGACCTTTCCCAGAATCGGGTTGTCATCGTGAATACTGATGGAGGGTGGGTGGGGGTGGGCAGCAGTAGGTGGGAATAGTCCTTGGGTCTCTGGTTTCTAACTTGTGGTTGGTTGATGGTAAGAAGAGACCCTCTGGGTGGTGGATAAACAGGACAGACTGACAGATCTCGTAACCCTGGTGCCCTCAGAGCAACTGTGACGAATTAGTCTGAAGGAGCAGAGCGCTTCTTTATGTGATGGGAGCCCTGATGTGGTGCTGCTGGCTAATGCCCTGGACTGCAAAGTCGGTTTGAACTGCAACTTTGGTGGTTCAAGCTTACCAGCCACTCCTCGGAAACCCTATACAGGGTCTCTATGGGTTGGAACCGACTTGACGAAACTTAACAACAACATGAGTCCCCAGACAAGACCTCCGTGTTTGCATAACTAGGGCTTTCAATGGAGCGAGGGGCTGCTCCCTTCTGCATAGCTGGTGCAATGCGCTGAGGTTAGACCAGCTCTAGTTTATGGGGGCTGCCCCACCACAGAGCTCATCCCTAGAATTTGGGGGGCGTGACTTCTCTCCCTGTGTTTTGCAGTCTGGGTGTCCTCATTATAGTTAGAAGTATTGTTTCCCCAACTCCCCCCCCCCCAACAAAATAATAAGTGTTGTCAACCCAAACCTGGGGACGAAGTATTTAAGCAATCGGTTGCTAACAGAAAGACCTGCGGTTGGTACCCACCAGCCGCTCGGGGACAGACACATGAGGCAGTGATGCAGAAGAGACTCACAGTCTGGGGGTCCCTGTAACAAGCAACCACACAGCAGAAGCTCTGGGTCTGTGTTTGTACCAGCAACCCTGGTGATACAGGACTTCAGTGCTTGACTGTGAACAAAAATATCGGCTGTTCTAACCCACCAGCCACTCCTAACAAGAAAGGGTCTCCTTCCCTGGGGCGGCGGGGGGGGGGGGGGATAGACTCTCTCCCTCTCTGGGGGCTCTGGGGCAAGACTTTCTCTTGGGCACCAGGGGGAAGGCTCTGTCTCTGAGGAAAGGTCCTTGTCTCTCGTTCACCTTCTGTCCCTGGGTCCTTGTTAATGTCCATGTGACGTCTCTTTCAGGGTCACGGTTAGCTTCTCTGTGTGCTTCATCTCAGAAGCGATAGGATTCAGGCCCACCCTACACTGATAACGGCACCTTTAATCTAACAAAGAAGACCCTATTCCAAGAGGGCCGACACCCACAGCACAGGGGTTAGAGTTATATATTTGTGTCCATTTGGCTTGGGCCTGAATCTTCAGTGGTGTGGCCGTTTAAACATGACCACTCCCCCTGATGAGATCTACTGCTCTCTGGCTGTGTTCCCCTGCTCTTCATAAGGTTTTCAGAGGCTAAACATTCAGAAGTCGTCCATCTCTCCTTCTTCTTACTCTGTCTTAGTCTAGGGGTTCAGCTGAAACCTGTCCATCAGGGGTGACCCTGCTGGTATGTAAAATACACAACAAACCACCATGGTACAATAAACTGAGAGATGAAAGTTGGACAATGAATAAAGAAGAACGTAGAAGAATTGATGCATTTGAGTTATGGTATTAGAGGAGAATATTGAAAGTACCATGGGCTGCCTGAAGAACAACCAAATGTATGTTGGAAGAAGTGCAGCCAGAGTGTTTCTTAGAAACCAGGATAGTGAGCCTTCATCTCTCATGTTTAGTGCATGTTAGCAGGAGGAACTGGTCCATGGAGCAGGACATCATGCTTGGTAAAGTGAAGGGTCAGTGAAAAAGAGGAAGACCACCAATGAGATGGATTGGCACAGTGTCCGCAGCAACGGGCTCAAGCATAACAACAATTGTGAGGTTGGCACAGGACCAAGCAGTGTTTCTTTCTATTATGTATCAAGTCGCTATGAGTCAGAACCGACTCAACAGCACGTAACAACAGCAACAATTATGAAACCTAATATGATGTCATTGGAGTCCTGGTGTGGCACTGTGGGTTAATGCGCCAGACTGCAAAGCTGTTTGAACTCCAAGGTTAGTGGTTCAAGTTCACCAGCCGCTCCTCAGAAATCCTATACAGGGTCACTATGGTTTGGAGTCGACTGGAAAACACATAACAACAACAGCAATATGATATAATTACTTCCATGATGGATCTGCTATGAGCAGGCAATCAATTAAAAGGAAGTTTCCTCAAGGGTGTTCCCGGCACCATCTTGCATTTTACAAAGATAAACGGAGAGATTTGTGAACAAACAAGTAAGACCCCCTACCACCAAGAAAAAAGAGCTGGGGTCCCTGCGCTGGGAAGCTCTGAGATCTAGGGGGAAAGACTGATGCCACGGTGTATGAAACATGACCTCTTTCCAGAGTTGAGACTCTGAATTTAGTCATCTTGCCTTCTAAACTGTGAGAGGATAAATCTCTGTTTGTTAATGGAACCCACTTTTGGTATCTCTGTTACAGCAAAACTAGATTGCTAAGCTAGTCCCCAAGTCCTGATCCAATATGTATTGTCATTGTTGTAACTGTGTGCCATCGAGTCAGTTTCGATTCACAGCAACCCTGTAAAATGTTTCTGAGGAGTGTATGGTGGATTTGAACCACTGACCTTATGATTAGCAATCCAGTGCTTATCCTACTGTACCATATCTGGTAGCAAATCAATTTAAGCGCTCAGCTGCTAGCAATCCCACCCAGCACTTCCATAGGAGAAAGGTCTGGGGGCTGCTCCCGTAAATATTGGTCTGAGAAATGCTGTGGGGCAGCTCTGCTCAGACTCGGTGACATGGATAGTGTTACTGTTATTTATGCGTATACCAGGGGGCAGGTGGAAATCCCATTGGAAACATCCATTGTCTTTCCATTGCATTTTCCATGAGCTTTCTGGATTCCTCATACACCGCAGCTCACGTCCACTTCTGGTGACCCTCTAAGGCAGAGCACCCACTCATAGGGACCCTCTAAGGCAGAGCACAATTGCTTCCTAGGGTTTCCGAGGCTGGAAATCTTTAGGGGAGCAGCAGATTGCTTCATCTTGCTCCCTCGGAGCAGGTGGTGCATTCGAACTTCTGACCTTGGGTTCACAGCTCAATATTGAAGCCAGTATACCATCAGGACCCCTTCGTGTATGGCATATGTGACTATTATTCTGTATATGAGAGACGGGAGCTCAGAATTCTGTGAGATGACAAAGACACAAAGACACCTACAGAAAGAGCTGCTGGAGATATCTGGGCTGTAAGGGTAGGTCCACCCTCCCTAGAACAGACCCCTCTTCCTTTTCTTTGGGTGAATCAGGGAGTCGGAGAAGCGGGGAGACTCGTTGCAAAGGGCTGGCCCCGGATCTTCCTGCTGACAATAGCATCTTGTACAATAATCCACAGGGGTGTCACTCTCTGTAAATAATTTCCTTCTCCAGGAAAAGGAATTAAAAGAGCAGGTACAAAAATAAACATTTCCTACCACAAAGTCTTCACTTTTGACAGGCAAATCCCCTTAAGCTGGGAAGGGGGAAGGGTGGGAGGGGCTGGCTCTGAGCCCATGATTGGGGGCTTCTGATGATTGTGCAAAGAAGGAATAGGGGTCCTGCAGGTTTTTTTTTTCATGGAAATGGGTCCTAGTGGGGAGGTAGACCCAAAGGGGGAGGTTAACACTCACAACAAACACACACCCCCACAGAACACATACACGCCACACCGTATACACACCACACATGTATACACACACACAATATACACCACACCATATACACACACACCATACACACACCATATACACACACAACACACCATATACACACACAACACACCATATACACACAACACACCATATACACCACAGCATACACACACACCATACACACATACACATCATATACACCACACACACACACACACACACACACCACACCACATACAAAACACCATGTACACACACACACCATATACACAGCTGACTGCAACAGAGAACCCATCCTGCCCTCTCAACAGACACCTGACAGAACGTTCTGGAAACCAGAAAACCCTAAAGGCATATTTAGTGAGGAGGGGGATGCATGCACAAGACTTCTGGTGTCTCCACACCCCTCAGAACCCTGTCAGCGCGGGGAGGGGGGTCCCTGCGTCCTGACCACCCTTCGCGCGGGTTTAATAAGGGTCCCTGTCAGAGTGTGTGTGCATGCGTGTGTGTGTGTGTGTGCGCGCGTATGTATGCGCGCGCGTGCGCAAAGCCAGGCATAATGTGTCATAATTCGGCCGCGCGCTGACAACCCTCCTCTCAGGGCATTAAAACATCGCCCCGAGGAATCCTCAGCGTGGTGATTCCTGGCACCCCACTGTCATCTGCTCCCACACTGCACCTATCATTTCTGACATGATTGGATCAAAATTAGTCAGTACATTTAGATGTAAATTAGAGACATCCAAGAATAATAATGAACTCAAAAATGCAGCCAGTGTTATCAACTGAAGCAACAGCTTCGTGCCAGCTCCCCCTCGTCCCCTCGGTGATTAGCGCCGTGATATCTGGAAACTCCTATCAAAAAAGTGGGGAAACTTTTTTGAGGGGCATATTTAACCAAGCCTTAAATCCCAAATAAGCCTATAATGTCGGTTCAGCCTGCGGTTCACACCCTGCCGTCGGGCCCAAACGGAGAAAGACACATTTTGCTGACCTTTTGCACACCCAGGCAGGAACTCTAGCTCTTTGCCTGTCTTAATATTATATAAGTCTTTCTTTCCCATTGTCCTCGGATGTATGGACCTTGAATACTTCTCCCAGAAGCGGGGACATGCAGCTCCAAGTCTTTGCTTAGGGGAAACCTTGGGGACAGGCTGAGGCGCTCCGGAACTTGGCTTGACCCATCCCGTGAATGCTTTTCCACTTAAGATACCCTGAGCCACTCTGAACTCAGACAAGCCCCTCTCGACCTTGCTTTCCTCCTGGGATCCCTATTCTGCACCCTAGACTTCGGTGGCACCTCCCTACAGCAGGCCTGGTGGCCAGGAATCCTCAGAGGCGCCCTACGCCTTCCCAGAGCTGACAATGCATCCCAAGAACTACAAAACACCCCTTCCTGAGACTCCATAGAAAGCCAGAGGAGGAAGACGCCAACCCCATCACCCCACTCCCTGACTCGCGTCCACCCACCCCACACACATACAAAATGGTAAATAATGAGTGTGCTATTTAAATTTTACATGCTTCAACTTGGCTATCACTGGGTTTATTTTTAATGCATAAAAGGGGGAAAAAAGACAGAGAAAGGATAAAGGAATGGAATTATTCCAGCCACCACGAGTTTAAATCCTTCTTAATCAGGCATGCTCAATAAAATAGGCCAGAGGGAAAGTAGGGTGGACGCCAGCGAGCATTGGGAAGTAGGACGCGCCCCACTTGGCGTTGGAAGATGCCCAAAGTCCCCGCTAGTGTGGGGGGCCTGCTTGCTTAGACCATCCCTTCTCTATCTCCAACGAACATTAATTAAATTAGACAATTAGTGACGAATTGTACTGTCAGCTGTCTTGATTCGTGGTGTTGTGGTTATGCATCGTGTAGGATCTTGTGTGTTGGGGTGAGCTAGGGGAGTGAATGGGGGTCATCTGCAGACCAGGACTGGGGAAAATAATCAACAGCCAGGGACTATCAAAAGTAGTGGGACCCTGGGGGTAACTCCCAGTGGTAATATAAACAGTATTTCCAACGTAGCATTCAGAATGCCACCTTCCAGGCTTTTAAAGCAGCATAAAGGATTACAGGGATGCAGACAATAATCAGACAGGTCCCCATCATTTTGTGCCCAGAAACATAGTCAATGTGCCTTTCTCCTTGCATATCTCAGCTCAAAGACTCGGCCTATTTGGAATGGGGTGTTTGCGTTGGCATAGAATCTGAGAAGGCAAGTGGCTGACAGAGAGACATCACACCCACACTGGAGAGACTGCTACCAAGGAAGGCAGAGATTTCAGCAACACACAGCTACAAATACCAACTTCCTCTCTCTTCCTGTCTCTCTCACCTTCTTTCACGAACACATACCCCTCACAAAAATGGAGGACCCTGTGGCAAAGACAGAATGGAAACAGGAAACGCAGGAGTTACTGAGACAAGTGATGTTCCATTGTGTGCATTACCACCAGGGACATAAAAATAAAAAAATAAAATGTGTACGAGTTGCAAATGGAGAATTGATCACCTGTCCTGTAAGCTTGCACCCAAGTCAAAATACAAGTTTAAAGAAAAAAGAAGTAGAAATAAATTATTTTTGTTGTTTTCTTCATCTTCCAATGGTACCAAAGTCCCTGGGTGGTGCAAATGGTTAAGCAGTAAAGTAACAACTAAACGTACCCAGAGACACCTCAGAAGAAACACCTGGTGGTCTGCTTCCACAGTGTGATGTCCTTGAAAAATCTGTGGAGCCAAGGAGAACTAACCTATAGGGTTTCAAAGGCTGTCATCTATTGTGTCATTATATACTCATATAAATTCTTATAGATCATCCACTCACAGCGCCCCCCTGGTGTAACAGAGGAGAACTGCCCCACAGGGTTTCCTAGGCTGTCATCTATTTTGTCACTATATACTCATATATACTCATATAGCTCATCCACTCACAGCGCCCCCTGGAGTAACAGAGGAGAACTGCCCCACAGGGTTTCCTAGGCTGTCATCTATTGTATCACTATATACTCATATATACTCTTATAGATCATCCACTTACAGCGCCCCCTGGTGTAACAGAGTAGAACTGCCCCATAGGGTTTCATAGGCTGTCATCTACTGTGTTACTATATACTCATATATACTCTTATAGATCATCCACTCACAGCGCCCCCTGGTGTAACAGAGGAGAACTGCCCCATAGGGTTTCATAGGCTGTCATCTATTGTGTCACTATATACTCATATATACTCTTATAGATCATCCACTCACAGCGCCCCCGTGTGACTGAGGAGAACTGTCCCATAGGTTTGAACCACGACCTTGCAGTCCAATGGTGCACCAGGACTCCTGATACATAAGAATTATTCCAGGGTTTTAAAGACACGTCAACCTGATGACAGTTTATCTCGCGATGTTGTCATTGTCCTATTTCTCAGCAAGACCTCACTTCTTGTTCAATCATGACATCGTTGTTTTCCCCCGCTTACCATAGGGCCACGTTCTTGGCAATATACAGCAGATCAATGAAGGCATCCTGTGTGTGTCTAGCAGCACCAATGTTGGATGGCTTGGACACTCAGATTAAAGTGGGGGCAGAACGGCACTTCAGGGAGGCCCGTGTTCTCCTGGAATTTCCCCCATCACGGTGCTGGCTGCAGCCAGGATCAAATGTCAATGTTCATGATGAACACGATGGGGCCATCGGGGCCATCTCTCTGCCCACATCTGACTCACCTGTCTCTGTGAACTCGGACGTATGGCCGCATTTTGGAGGAATGTTACTGCACATCGGAGCTTCAAGCAGCGAATGACGAGGTTCTAGGACATGTCCTGTCATAATGAAAGGGGACTGTGTGTGCTGGGCGTAAGTATCTGCCGAGAGCTCCTGACGAAGTGTCGACAGGATGTGGGCCCTATGAAGATTTCAAAGAGAAAGGAAATTGGGCTTTATGAGAAGAGCTGGCTTCCCAAGCTGACTTCAAAGATTCATAGTCACCAGCATGATTATTTGTACTTTTGCCGTCATCTAATGCTGGGGTGGACTTTTGATGTGGCAACCACCAGTGACATAAAAATAAAAAAAATAAAATGTGTATGAGTTGGAAACGGAGACTTGATCACCTGTCCTGTAAGTTTGCACCCAACTCAAAATACAAATTTAAAGGAAAAAGAAGTAGAAATAAATTATTTTAGTTGTTTTCTGCATCTTCCAATTGTACCAAAGTCCCTGGGTGGTGCAAAGGTTAAGTACTAGCCTAAGAATTAAACGTACCCAGAGACACCTCAGAAGAGACATCTGCTTCCACAATGTGATGTCCTTGACAAATCTGTGGTCAGCGCTGGACTGAGAACTACAAGGTCGGCGGTTCAAAGCCACCAGCTGCTCCACAGGATCGCTACGAGTCAAAACCAACTCAGTGGCACTTAACAACAACAACAAACCTGGGGTGGCAATTTAGGATAAGCACTGGTCTGCAAGGCCAACCATTTGGTTCAAACTCACCAACCACTCCTCAGAAACCCTATACAGGGTCACTGAGTCAAAACCGACTCGGTGGCACTTAACAACAACAACAAATTTATGCATAATTGTCGTGTTTTGGTTCATCAGTGCCGTGGAGTCGGTTCTGACTCATAGCAGCCCTGTATGGGGTTTCTGAGGAGTAGCTGGTGGTTTTGAACTGTCCACCTTGCACTGTTGGTCATACAGCACCACATCATAGTTGCTGATGTGTGGGAGAACGTTCCCAGAACGTCTGTCCAGTATGATTCTCAGAATGGGATGTGATTTGCAGACACCACTAGGTCACATGAGATCAAACTGGTGTAAAATCAGCTGGCCAATGGCCTTGAGTCAACTCTGCCTCATGGCCACCCCACGTATGCCAGAGAGCTGTGCTCTCTGAGGTTTTCAATGGCTGACTTCTCAGAACACGACCGACAGCACCGACCCTAGTCCATCTGCCTGGTCACTGCTTGATCTGAGTCCATCGTTCGGCCATTGTGTCTTTTGAGAGCTTTCTACCTTCAGGAGCTCACCTTCCAGCACCATGTTGGATACTGTGCCATTGGGTGGGTTTTTATGGCTCTGCTGAACTAAGGAAGACTTTTAATTTCTGGAGCTGAAAGCACGTCTCTCTGGCTGTTTTGGGGGACAAGCATTTGAGATGGTGACATGGTCTTCGCCCCCTACTGGGCTGGAAGAACAGAAGGTGTGAGCCCACCCGCTTGGGGAGAGTCACCTCTGACCACAATTAAGATCATTAGTGAGCAGGGCTCCTCTCCACAGAAGTGGGAAACATGGCTTTCTGGAAGCTTTGATCATTTATATCTTCCCGCCTTAGGTGGTGAAATGAAACATACCTCTAAATTGTGATCATTTTTATTAGGCCTTATTTCAACTTTGAAGTTAAATGCTCTAAAATGACTAATTGCACAAGTTTGCCAGGCAAACTTGTCCTGAGAAAGAGTTTGTTGTTGATTTTAATGCACATTACAAAATGTTGTTGTGAGGTGCCAAGTCATACCGACCCTATGAATAGCAGAAGGAAACACCGCCCAGTCCTGAGCCAACCTCACAGTCATTGCTACACTTGAACCCATTACTGCTGCCCCTGTGCCAGGTCCATCTCGTTGGGGGTCTTCCTCTTTTTTCGCTGACCTTCCATAAGATTGTTGACGGCTTTCAGAAGTAGATGGCCAAGACTTTGTTCCATGAAGATGGTGCAAACCAGACAGAAATTTGTTCTGTTGTAGGCGGGGTCGACATGGGTCCGAATTGACTCCACAGCAGAAACCAACATCCAGTCGGGAAGTGGGAAGATGTGTGGACAGCTCATGAGATCAATGTCAAAGGGAGAATGCTTTAGGAAGAGGAAATGTGGCATCATCTCAAACCGCGTAAAGGAAAGAAGCAGTTACCATTCAGAGTCTTTGGTGGTCCTTTAGGACAGAGAAAACCAGCTACTATTTGGAAAGGAGGAGAGAAAAATAAAGGTGTTGGGTTGGCAGTGGGAAGAAGAAAGATATCGTTCATGAACTGAAGTATTTTTGGAATATTTAGTTGGTTTCATTTCTAAGGGAAAAATCTTTGAGTGTTCCCAGACCCAAAAAAATAACCTAGCAAATCAAACCAAATTACGACATCACACCTACAATAACCCTAACGCAGAATTCAAAGGCAAGTTCAAGCTAGGAGCCGAATGTAATTCTCAGGGAAGGTGCTTGGGGGCACCCCTCTCGCTGCTCAGGGTGCGCCCTGCCTCTTTCACAGACTGGACGCAAAGCAAATGCAAGACCCTAGTCTCTTGTTGCACCTTGTTGCATAAAAGTGAAAGTCTTCTGATTTCTTTCAGAAACAGAGACAAATGTCCATCTTTCCTAAAATAAAACAGGTGTAAAGCCAACTTACGAAAAGTGGGGGCTAACTGTGTTTTCTCCGTTAAAAAACAAAACAAAAGTAAAGAAAGAAGGAAAAAGAGGCAGAGGGAGAAACTAGAAAAGTAAAAAGAGTAAGGGTAGAGAAATAGGAAGAAAATAAAAATGGGAAGGAAAGAGAAAAGACAGAAAACTAACATTGAAAAAAAATTTATTTTTCAATTTCCCTACCATTTGTGCATTTTTAATCTTTCCAAATCGCCATGATTTTTAAACAGTTGCCATTTTCTTCCCAGTTGTTGTAACTCAAACCCAAGCCCATTGATGTCGAGTTGATTCAACTCACAGGAAAATTGGAGGATCAGCAAAAAAGAGGGCGACCCCCAAGGAGAAGGATTGACGCAGTGGCCGAATCAATGGTGTCAAGCATAGCGGTGATTGTGAGAATGGTGCAGGACTGGGCAGTGTTTGCTTGTGCACAGGGTCACTATAAGTATTACCTGCTTAGTGACCCCTAACAACAACAACAACAACAACAACAACAACATAGAGACACTGTAGTTCAGAGTCCAACTGCACCATAGGGTTTTTGAGATTGTAAATCTTAATAGGAACAGAGAGGTACATCTTTCTCCTGCGGAGTGGCTGGTGGGTTAGAAATTAACAACCTTCAGGTTTTTCAGGAACACACTCCACTCATTTCTGCCAGGGCTCCTCAGGGGCAGGACCCCCTGCCCTACCCAATCCCACCCCCAAAAGAACACTGTAGTTTATTCTGACTCATGGTGACCAACTGTGTGTAGGACAGAATCAAAGGTTTATGGGAGTCGATGGCCTCATCTTTCTTCCTCAGAGCAACTGGTGTGTTGGAAATAGCCTTGTTTCCATTAGGAACCCAATACCTAATGCATAACAACACTGGAGCTCCCGGCAGAATTCTCCCAATAACAGAATGGGTGACAATTCAACAGGTAAGCTACCAAAACTGTACACATTTTAGAGATCAGACAGCCTCACCTTTCTCCACAGAGGTGGCTGGTGGGTTTGAACTGCCGAACTTTCATGTAGCAGACTAGTGCTTAACCAACTGTGCCACCATGCTCCTTCAGCAGGTATAACCAACAAGTAAACCAAACCAACACCTACTTCCATGGGGCAAACCTTCCTCATAGCCACCCTTCACAGGGAGCTGCACAACTTTATAGGGGCACACAGCCTCATCTTTCTCTTGCTGAGTGGCTAGTGGGCTTGAACTTCAGTCCCGTCCCTACCCTACCGTGCCCCCACCAGCAGGAAAAGAGTAAATGGAGGTGAGGCTTTGCAGAAGGATAAATGTCTGCCTGGCACACTCTCCTCCCTGGTCTCCATGAAATTGAGATCAGAGATGAGGTAAGGTTACAGTTGTGGTCCATGCATCTCAGTAACCCCTATCCCAGGGACCCACAGCTTTGGGACGCCCCCAATTCCTCCATCATTCACCTGTCAGTCCCCTCCCAGTCCCCAGGGGAGGTACAGACACTCACCAGCTGCTTGAAACAAGTGATTGCCTGGAGACGCCTCCAAACAAAAGTCTGGCGATGTACTCTTGATGAAGGACAAACAACATGATGTGTTCTGCCCACACAGGGGAGTATTACTCAGCCATGAAAAAGAACCAATCCGTGTCCATCCACAGATAATGGATAAACACAATGTGGACCGTCCACACAGGGGAGTATTAGTCAGCCATGAAAAAGAACCAATCCAAGTGTCCAGCCACATATAACCGATACACTCAATATGGCCCAACCACACAGTAGAGTATCACTCAGCCATAAACAGAAATAATCCAAGTGTCCATCAACAGACAATGGATACACACAATGTGGTCCTTCCACACAGTAGAGTATTACTCAGTCACGAAAAAGAAACAAGCCAATTGTCCATAAACAGATGATGGAGACACACAATGTGGTGCCTCCACACAATGGAGTGTTACTCAGCCATTAAGAGCAATGAAGTCCTAATGCTCATAACCTTATAATGAACCCTGAGAACATTGTTGCTGTTAAACACCCTCGAGTACTGAGTGAAATAAGTCAGAAAAGGGTAAATGTGGTCTTTTCACACAGTGGAGTATTACTCAGTCATGAAAAAGAAACAACCCAAGTCTCCATGCACAGATGATGGAAACACACAATGTGGACCATCCACACAATGGAGTATTACTCAGTCATGAAAAGGGAAAGAACCGAAGTCTCTATCCACAGATGATGGAGACACACAATGTGGTGCCTCCACACAATGGAGTGTTACTCAGCCATTAAGAGCAATGAAGTACTAATGCTCATAACCTTATAGTGAACCCCGAGAACATTGCTGCTGTTAAACGCCCTCGAGTACTGAGTGAAATAAGTCAGAAAAAGGTAAATGCTATACAATCCCTCATAGTTTAAATATCTGAGAGAGGCAACCTGTCTAGAGACAGAACTCCAGTTGTCTCTACTAGGTGTCGAAGAGTACACTGTGGTGGCTCAGTGATTAAGCACTTGGCTGCTAGC
This sequence comes from Chrysochloris asiatica, assembly GCF_000296735.1. Taxonomy (NCBI): domain Eukaryota; kingdom Metazoa; phylum Chordata; class Mammalia; order Afrosoricida; family Chrysochloridae; genus Chrysochloris; species Chrysochloris asiatica. The sequence goes on along the minus strand of NW_006408890.1, from coordinate 248,582 downwards.
CAAGACGTCAATGGTTTGAATTCACCAGCTGCTCCATGGGAGAGAAATGTAGTTATCTGCTTCCATCAACTTTGGAAAATCCTACGGGGCATTTCTACTCTGCCCTACAGGGTCAGCATGAGTAGGAATCAACTTAACAGAATGGACTTGGGTTTTTTTTGTTTGGTGAATTATTGAGTTGTTGGGCATTTGTTTGTTTAGGGGCTGGGGGATGCGTTCTGCTAGCATAGTAGTTAAGCACCCAATTTTGGACAAAATGATTGGCAGTTCAAAGCCACGCAGTCCCCAGTTTTGAACCAAAGAGTTGGTAGTTCAAATCCACCCAACAGGTCCGCTGAAGAAAGGTCTGGCTATCTCCCACAAAGATGAGCGCCTAGAAAACCCTATGGGGCATTTCTGTCACAGGGGACTGCTAGAATGCAGGATCAACTTGGAGGCACCTAACCGCAGCAAGAACCACGGCTGTGGACCAGGGGAAATGGAAGATGCTATTTAGTGGTACAGGTATTTCTTTCTGGGTGGTGGAAAAGTTCTGAACCCGAGAAATGGTATTTGCAGAAGATGATGAATGTACCAGGGTGCTTGGAAAAGTTTTCTTTGTCTTTACGTTCCATTTCTCCACACAGCCCCTTTGTGCTAAATACCATGGAATATGCACTGACAAATCATTAATTGTATGTTGTATGAATTTCACCTCTTTTTTTTTTTTTTTAACTAAACATTGCATGCTGACTTCTAGGGGCAGACTGCGGGTGGTCGGTGGTCTCCGGGACATCTCCTCTCTGCCTGCTTGGTGAAGAGCCGTCCCTGGGGCTCAGCTGTCAGCACGAACGGAACGTGAAGTGATTTCTAGTCAGCATGTGACCCTCGCGTAGACAAGATAACGACAAAGGGTTTTATGGCAGCCAAAAAAAGAAAAAACCCAAGTGCCAGCGATATATGCATCCTGCTTATGACAACAACAAAAAAGCCCCTAAGTCCAGTAGATTGCCAAATGGATGCTCCCTGCCAAGGTAACAACACCATCAACATGGAATAAACAGAGGAGAAACCTGCGCCTGGTGCAAATACGGAGAGAACACAGAAGAGAGGCTGGCCTTGCCCCCGGCATTAATATTTCACCAGGCTCAAGACCTCCCCTGATTACAAATTAACAGCAATCTGCTCTCCAAAGCATAGCAGCCAGCCACCCTCATCTTCCTACAGTGACTTTTTTAAACTGCTCATTCTTCCCCTATGCCTCCACCCTTTCATAATGCCAGGCTTCCTCGCCCTTGTTCCTGGAAGCTAGGTAACAGAAGAAGGGCTTTGGGAAAGGAGTAAAGTCCAAACCACAAACCCATTGCTGTCAAGGTGATCTCCAGCCATGGTGACCTTGTAGGACCACGTTGAGCGCCCCACCCCACCCTCTCCCCAGGGTTTCCAAGGCTGCAGTCGTCTTTATGGAAACACACTGAGACATCTTTCCATTGTGGTGCGCTTCATAGACTCAAACCGCTGACCTTTTAGTCAGAAGCCAAGGGCTTACATTGCCACCAGCCTCGCCGTTCCCAGAACAGGTTTTCTTGTTGAGTGTCCTGTATCCATCCATCACCTGCTCTGTCCTCAGCTCTGGCCCACTCCAGCATCCCTGTGAACATTCCTGCTAATTACAGAGCTCCCTCTGCCAGCTCTCAGCTCCAGACTGAAACATCTTCTGAGCTCTGTGCCCTGTTCTGACCTCTTTCAAACTCTGACAAAATATCTCCTTTGTCCAGAAACTTCTCAGGTTCCATCCCTGGCTGGAAAGTTTGAAGCAAATTGGACAAGCCAGTTTTGACTTACAAGACTCTGAAAAATTAATATGTCTCTGACTTCTCTGAAAAGTGTCCAAACTTTCTTTTCTGCCAGTAACTGGAAAACAGCTGGCTTTGAGGAGCAACCATTTGCCAGGCACTTGGATATGGACGGAGTCTGGGCGGATAAAGTTCCGCCATCAACCGCACCTAGGCTTGGACGGTCCATCAAAGTGTCCGGAGGGTGGGAGTAAACAATTTTGTGGGCAGTCTCCCACAGTTATTCATGATGATTGACCATCTGTCTTAGTTCTCCAATGTAGCTATGGCAGAACTATCACAAGGGGGTGGTTTCCATAAACAGAATTTTATTTCCTCACAGTTTAGGTGGCTGGCAATCCTTGTCTCTTTCAGCATTTGTAGACCCAGCATGCCTCGGAGATCTCCATGAGTCTTGGCATCAGTTTTTCTCCTGGATCTAGTAGCTTCACGGAGCTTCAGAGACCCCGGGCCTAAACGACACACCACATTCCTGGCTCTTCTTTCTCGGTGGTGGCAGGTCCCTCTAAGATTTACTTGCCTGTTTCATCTCCTTTATATCGCAGAAGAGATGGTCTCAGGATAGAGCCTCATCCTGTGGATTACATTGGCCTTACCAATATCACAGACATGAGGATCTACAACACACCGGACAATTACACCAGATAAGGGAAGTTGTTGTTGTTGTTGTTGTGTGTGTCGTAGAGCCGGTTCCACCTTATAGCAATCCCATGTAAGGTTTCAGAGAGCAGCTGCTGGGTTAGCACTGCCGACCTTGTGGTTAACAGATGCTTAGTCTACAGTGCCAGACATATCATATTAGATCTCATATTAGATCTAATATGATTATATCATATTAGAGATCTCAGCATGGAAGACTTTATACTCACTCACCTTAACACAGAATCCCACTTCAGGCAAGTTGACACAAAAGCTGAAGTCCCACAACAGCTCGCTGACATGCAACAAGATCGTAGATTCTAGTTTATAGGAATGAAGGGTTAAATACGGCCAGATGAACTGAAGACACATTGTTTGGATACATGTCCACTACGCTGCTGTTGTTGGTTTGGGTATTGTTGTGAAGGGCCATCAAGTCAGGTCCTACTCATAGCAACACTGTGTAGAGTTTCCAAGGAGCGGCTGGTGAGTTTGAACAGCCAACTTTGTGGTTCAAACTGTCCTTGGGACCCAGTGCTTTATCCACGTGTCCTCTATAACCACACTCATCTCTCTCATCTCTCTTTCTGCCAACTCTCAGCTCTTCATTTGACTTTTGCAGTTAGGTGTCCTCCATTTGGGATCGATTCATAGGGATCTTGTGCCCAACAGGACGAAACACTGCCTGGTCCTGCTCCATCCTCACCATCCTTGCTACACTTGAGTCCATTGCTGCTGCCACAGTGCCAATCCGTGTTATTTAGGGTCTTCCCTTTTACTCCGACCCTCCAGTTCATCAAGCATGATGTCCTTCTCCGGAGACTAGTCCCTCCTGACAATATGTCCAAAGTATGAAAGACAAAGTCTGGCCATCCTGGCTTCTAAGGGACTTTCTAGCTGCACTTTTTCCAACACAGATCTATTGATTCTTTTGGCACCCCACAGCACTTTCAATATTCTCCTCCAACACCAGAACTCAAATGCATCAATTCTACGGTCTTCCTTATTCACTGTCCAGCTTTCGCATACATATGTTGTTGTTGTTGTTGTTAGGTGCCATCGAGTCAGTACTGACCCATAGCGACTTTATGCACAGCAAAACGAAATGCTGCCCGAAATAGGGCCAACCTCACTACTGCTGCCACGCTTGAGGCCATCGATGCTACCACTTGGCCAATCCATCTCGTTGGGGGTCTTCCTCTTTTTCTCTGACCCTCCACCTTGCCAAACATGATGTCCTTCTCCAGAGACTGGTCCCTCCTGACAATATGTCCAAAGTATGAGAGACGAAGTTTGGCCATCCTGGCCTCCAAGGAGCACTCTGGCTGCACTTCTTTCAACACAG
>NW_006408890.1:227955-240268 GCF_000296735.1 Chrysochloris asiatica | reverse complement strand
TTCCCAGTCACATTTTGAGTGTCTTCCAACCTGACAGGCTCATTTTCCGGCACTGTATCTGACAGTGTTTCTCTGCTATTCACAAGGTTTTCAGTGACTAAATATTGGGAAGTAGTTCATCACTTTTTCTCCCTAGTCTGTCTTCATCTAGAAGCTCATCTGAAACCTCATGCATATGAAGTTATTGAAAATACCATGGTTTGGGTTAGGTATATCTTAGTCCTCCAGTAGACATCTTTCCTCTTAAACACTCCAAAGAGGTTTTGACTGCACTACAGAAAGCGTATTAGTTATCAGTTGCCATTGTGCCATCTCCAACTCACAGTAACCCAGTGTCTGTGAGAATTTAAATTTACCCTCATGAGGTTTTCATTCGCTGGATTTTTGATAGCAGATCACCAGGCCTTTCTTCTGACGCACCTCGGGGCAGACTCAAAACTCCAACGTTCCAATCGGCAACCAGGGAGCCCATGAATTACATAGATAATTGCACGGGTGTTGCGATGCTTAACGTTGGACCCTGATTCTCAGAGGTTTGGCTGCTATGTGAAGATGTAGTCAGCCCCCATCTAAAGAGGTCATATATGTAAGGAGCTTCAGGACAAGACCTGATGCAGGGGTGAGATCTCAGGGGCAGCCGTGCATTGAAAGGGAGCGTCCTTGGGGGGGGTGTCTTGCGCAAAATATATGAGGGGTTCCAAAAAGTGCATGGAAAAGATGGAATCCAAAGGCGATGAAACTTTCCCACAAGCTTTTTGAAGCTCCCTCCCACGTGGAAGTTAGGGCTGTTTGCTCGCTTTGGATCATGCATCCAACTCTTGGTCTTGTGACCTCCGGTTCTTGGGAACTAAGTCAGAAGCATTCTACCATTGGCTTTTATTTTAAAAAGCCAAACCAGAGATGCTTACATATGGATATCTACAAAGAAAAGATTATACCAAGAAAATGGCTCGCAACTGCAATTTCCCAGGACCCCAGCAGAAAACTGATACAGCCACTCTGCATCTATTACATCGGGAACAGGCCACACCCCCACGAAGACATCCTTTCACTTGATTGGCTGCTCACAACCAATCATCATAGAGTTAAGTATGCCGCTCATAGCCAATCATCATAGAGTTAAATACACCTGTATTCCACTTCTCCATCGGAATAACCACATCTCAACTGCAAACCGCTGACAATCCTGCCCCAGTGAACCTGAGACAAAACCTTATCTATTATATTTTCCATATTGCTTCCAAAGCCTGTGAGCCAAGCAGCGTCTGCCTGACATCCTGACCTTTGGTTTAACAATAGACTTGGGACATGCCAGCTTCACCAACAGTATGTACATACACAGGGATAAACACACACATACATATGGAAGGCTTAAAAAGTCATAGAGAAATTCCTTTAAGTTTTAATCCCATTTTCCGGGAACGTTTTGGAGCTCCCTCTGTGAATAGATACTCGGTTGGTTTTGCTCCTGGAGAGAACCTATCCTAAGACTTATGCTCATGAACCCTACTGCGATATAGCCTTGTACTGAAGATATTCTAAGGGCCTTGGTGGTAGTATAGGATAAGCACTGGGCTGTTAAACACAAGGTGGGTGGTTCAAACCTACCCGGCTTACTGCTGGAGAAAGGTGAGGTTGTTTACTCTGGGACAAAAATGTATAACTTCAGAAACTCTAAATAGGACCACTATGAGCTAGACTTGAGTCAATAACAGTGGCTTTTGGTTTTGGTGGCGTGCTGAGTTAAGCACTGGGCTGCTAACCTCAAGGTCAGCAGTTCAAACCTTCAAGCTGCTCCTGGAGAGAAATATGAGGCCATCTTTTCCCATAAAGGTTAACAGTCTCAGAAACCACATGGACTAATTCTACGCTACCTATACAGGGTCTCTATGAGTCAGAGCCGACTCCACAACACATAACCACCACTACCACCACCACCACCAGCCCAGGGTAACTATAGATTGGAACCAGCTAAACAGCAGTGGGCTTCCTTTGGGTGTGCAGTATTGGCTAACGTAATTAGACAAAAAGGAAACAGAGGCGCAAAACTTAGAAAATTGTTAATGTTTAATTCTAGAAAATGCTCCTACTATCTTTCGAGTTTTCAGTAATAGAAAAGCAATCATTAATACTAAAACTAACTCAAGCAATAAAATGATTCACAAACTGATGCGTTGTTGTTAGTTGCAATCGAGTGTGTTCCAACTCACATCGACTCTGTGCTCAACAGAACACAACACTGCCCAGTCTTGCACCATTCTGCCAATTGGTGTTAAGTTTGAGCCCACTCGCTGCTTCCCTGGTGCCAATCCTTCTCATTGGGGGTCTTTCTCTTTTTCTCGGACCCTCCTCTTTACCAAGGATGATGTCTTTCTCCAGGGACTTACCTTGTTTGATGTGTCCAACGTATGAGAGACAAAGTCTTACCTTCCTCACTTCCAAGGAGTACTCTGGCTGTACTTCTTACAACACAGATTGGTTTGTTCTTCTAGCTGTCTATGGTACTTTCAAGATTCTCATCCAACACCAGAACTCAAATACATCCAGTCTTCCTTATTCACTGTTCAACTTTCATATGCATATGCGGTTATTGAAACTACCACGGCTTGGGTCAGGTGCACCTTAGTCCTCAAACTGACATCCTTTGCTCTTGAACACTTTAAAGAGGTTTTGTGCAGCAGATTTTCCTAAGCTAATGCATCATTTGATTTGTTGACTGCTGTTTCCGTGAGTGTTGATAGTGAATTCAAGTAAAACAAAGTGTTTGACGATTTCGATCTTTCCCCTGTTTATCATGATGTTGTTCCTTGGTCCAGTGGTGAGGATTTTTGTTTTCTTTACACTGAGGTGCAATCCATACCGAAGGCTGTAGTCTTTGATCTTCATCGGTAAGTGTTTCAAATCCTATTCACTTCCAGGAAGCAAAGATGTGTCTTCCTCCAATCCTGTTGCCATGTTATTCTCCATATAATCCAGCTTTTTCTATTTTTTGCTCAGTATATACACTGAATAAGGAGCATGGGAGGATATAGCCCTGGTATACCATTCAGTACCCTCTTGTTCTTTTTTAATGATTGCATCTTGAGCTGTGCTCAGATTCCTCAGACTCACAGTTCTTTGTTCTGGAATACCATGCTTGGCGATGTTATCCATAGTTTGTGATGGTCCACACAGTCGAATGCCTTTCCATAGTCAATAAAGCACAAGTAAACTTCTGTCTCAGATTTTGTGGTCTTAGAGAATACTTATGGCATCATCAAGAGATTATCATTCCCTCACACACACAATTCTTTGTTCTGGAATACCATTCTTCGCAATGTTATCCATAGTTTGTGATGGTCAGAAAAGTTAAATGCCTTTGCATAGTCAATAAAGTACAAGTAAACTATCTAGTATTCTGTGGTATTAAAGAGCACACACTGTCATTAACAGAACATCGCTGGAAATATAGACAGTCAATGTGCTTCTGAGCCCTTGAACGACCATGATAAACATGTGATTGGACAGAAAGGTGATGGTGTTTATGAACCAACTTGTTTGATGTACGTTCAAATGTTTGGTGGGAGGTAGAACTTGTAAGAGATGAACTTGGACAGCTGAGAAGATGTCTAAAACTAAAACAATGTGGTTTCTTCTTCCATCTTACATCAAAATGCAAGCAGAAAGAGATGGACTTAAAAACCAACTGTGCTGAATGAAATCATAACTTAGAGCTTTGGAAAATTCTGTTGTACAAAGAACATGTGTCCCAAGACCCTCAGCAGGGACCTGGTGACTCAATCCTCTGTAAAGGAGACTAAGTCGGTGAGGGATGGAGCTGTCCAACTACCATAGCGGAAATCCCATCAGTTTAGACTGAAGGAGGCAGAGACAGGGCACGGGGAGGGAAACTTGACTGTCTTTTGGAATTCTACTCAGAGGGAAAAAGGCAAGGGAGCTACCAGTATTGTCCTCCAAAAGAAGAAAGGGGACCTCCTGGAGCTTAGCTCGGAAGGAAGCCTGGAAGTAGATCTCACTAGGTTCCAAAGGGTGGGGCCGCTGCTCTTGGGATTCAGATTCATATCTCCACCAACTTGGTTCCAAAGGGTGGGTCTGTCATTCAGGTGGGACAAGAAAATGCAGCTGCTGCCCAAAGCTGAGGACAGGCAGGACTACATCTGAGGTGCAGAAAAATAGATCCTACTGATGCAGAGGGGTGGCTGCCCTCAGATGGATGACAAGGGTAGGGCCCCCCATAGCCAAGGGTGTGAAGTTTCCATAGCAACGGTCCTGAACTGTGGAACCTACACATGGGACTGATGGGCCCCCACCCAGAACCTGATGAGCAAGGCCAACATCCAGCGTCTGGAGGGCATTGTCCCCATGATCTCAGAGAACAGAGGTTATACTCAAACCTTAGGAATCCAGGTCAATTGCGCTGCTGAATTTAGGACTTGCCTGATGCCCTGTATCCCTTCTTTTCCTCCAAATTTCCCTCATTTCATGGGAATATCGACCTACCACTGCACTTGGAAGCAGATAACCTGCATTCTACAGTTCACAGGTTCCATGATGAAGAGGAATGTTGCTCCAGGATGGGATGTGTCAAAAATCTCATCCACATTTGATTTAGACAATTCAGAAGATGAGATTTTGGACACATTGGACATGTTGGAAAGGGATGAATGTGTTTTGCCTGCTGTGAGCACATGGATTTTAGGGGGCACACAGAGAGTCAAATGTGATGGATTGAATTATGTGCTCCAAATTCTGCATGGTAAATTCTAATCCCTATATGGTTGCTAAGGAACTCTGGTAGAGTAGTGGTTACGAGTCGGGCTGCCAACTGAACTGCAAGGTCAGCAGTTGGAAACTACTAGCTGTTCTGTGGGAGAAAGATGAGGCTTTCTGCTCCCATAAAGATTTACAGTCTCAGAAACCCTGTGCAGAGTCACTATAAGTTGGAACCAACTCCACGGTACTTAACAACAACCTTATGGTTACTTGGAGTCCAGGTGTGGTGCCGTAGAATAAGCACTGGACAGTTAACCACAAGGCTGGCCATTCAAACCCACCAGCTGCTCCTCCGAACCCTTATGTTGTTGCTGTTGTTGTTAAGTGCCCCGTAGAGTCGGTTCTGACCCACAGCGACTCTGAATAGGGTTTCCAAGGCTGTAAATCTTTACGGGAGCAGAAAGCCTCATCTTTCTCCCACGGAGCAGCTGGTAGTTTCAAACTGCTGACCTTGCTGTTTGCAGCCTGATTTGTTACCACTACGCTACCAGAGCTCTCTCGGAACCCCTATACAGGGTTACTATAAGTCAGAACCAACTCAAAGGCACTTAACACCAACAATATTGTTAGGAGCACATTGGCTCTGTAGAATAAGCATTGGACTGTAAACCACAAAGTTGGCAGTTCAAGCCCACTGACTGCATTCTCACAAAGATCTACAACCTCTGAAACCATATAGAGCAGGGGTGGGGAACATCTGGCCTGCGGTCCATACGAGGCCCAAGAAATCCTTTGCTCTGGCTCTTCCAAGGCAATCGCAGTTCCAGTCATCACATTGTTGTTGTTGAGTGCCGTCGAGTCGATTCTGACCAATAGTGACCCTGTATTGGGTTTCCAAGGAGCGGTTGGTGAGTTTGAACCACCAATCTTGAAGTTCAAATGGCTTTGCAGTCTGACTCATTAGCCCACAGCGCCACACTAGGACTCCTTATTGTTTTTGTTGTTAAGTGCCAGTGCCATCAAGTCGGTTCCGACCCATAACGACCCTGTATAGGGTTTCTGAGGAGTATCTGGTGAGCTTGAACCGCCGACCTTGCAGTTCAAATAGCTTTGCAGTCTGACGCATTAACCCACAGCGCCACATCAGGACGCCTTATTAGGGGTGAGTTAATTAAAGGTTTGACAATTATAGCAGGTTCAATTTTAAGTTGGTAAACTTTGTATGGCCCTTGAATGATGTCATAAATTTTGGCAGAAAAAAGGTCCCTCACCCTTGCTCTATAGGGTCTCTATGAGTCGGTACTGACTGAACAGCACCTAATAACAACAGAATGGTTATGAAGTGCCATTGAGTCAGTTCTGACTCATAGAAACCCTGCATGTTGTTGTTTTTGTTATGTGCCATGGACCCTGTACAGGGTTTCCGAGGCTGCAAATCTTTATGGGAGCAGAAAGCCTCATCTTTCTCCTGCGGAACAGCTGGTAGTTTTGAACTGCTGACCTTGAGGTTCACAGTCCAATTCATAACCACTATGCTACCAGAGCTCCTTAGAGACCCTGCATGGCATAAGGAAAACTGCCCGGTCCTGCACCGTCCTCACAATCATTACTGTTTAAGCCCATTGCTGTGGTCACTGTGTCCATCTTGTTGATCAGATCCCCCACTTTACCAAGCATGATGTCCTTCTCCAGGGACTGATCCCTCCTGACACTATGTCTGTAGTATGAGAGAAGTCTGGCCACCCTGGCTTCCAAGAAGCATTCTGTCTGTATTTCTTCCAAAATACATGTTTTGTCTTCTGGCAGTTCATGGTACATTCTGTATTCTTCAACACCATCTTCCTACGTATCAGTTCTTCCTCTGTTTTACTTACTCATTATCAAGCTTTCAAATGCATATGAGGTAACTGAAAACACCATCCCTTGGGCCAAAGGAAATGTTGTCACCTTAAATAGACGTTTTGCAGTAGAATTTACCCAATGCAGTATGCCCTTTGATTTCTTTTATTCCAGGAGCAATAATTGTGGATCCAAGTAAATGAAATCCTTGACAACGTCAATCTTTTCTCCATGTATGATAATTAATGGTCCAGTTGTGAACATTTTTGTTTATGATGAGGTACGAAGTCCTGGTTAATGCACTGGACTGCAAGGTCAGTGGTTCAAGCTCACCAGGTACTCCTCAGAAACCCTATACAGTGTCGCTATGGGTCAGAACCGACTCAACGGCAGACTCGATGGCACTTACACACAACAACAATATTGGAATATTATCCTGGTGTCGCACTGTAGATACAACACTGGACTACAAGGTCAGTTTGAATCACAAGGTTGGTGGTTCAATCTACCAGTCGCTCCTCAGAAAGGCAACAGTCTTTAGTGAAGGCCGTAGTCATTGATCCTTATCAATGTGTTTCAAGGCCTCTTCACTTTCAAGCAAGCACGGTTTCGTCATCTGCATACAACAGATTGTTAACGAGTCTGCCTCCAATCCTGACGCCATGATCTTCTTCATATATAGAAACTTCTCAAATAATTTAGCAGGTAGAAAACATGCCTGGCCCACACGTTTCCTGATTTTAAACCCCACAGCATCCTGTTTCCTGTCCAAGCATCTGCCTCTTGGTCTATGTACTGGCTCTGCATGAGCAAACTGTTCTGAAACACCGATTCTTTTCAACATATACATAATTTGTTACGATCCACACAGCACAGTTAATGAAACACAGGTAAACATCTTTCTGGCTTTCTCTGCTTTGAGCAAAGACAACAGCAATCTCTTTGTTGTGTTAATGGAACAGCAAATGTAGACTGGGTAAAAAGAGCAGATTGAGGAAACATTCCAGACAAGCCAGAAGAGGTGGGGGATGGGGAGTGGGGGGCTGGCCCACCACAGGAGATCTGTTTGGAATCAAGAAACAAGCTGAAAATGACAAGGACCTTTCCCAAGACTCAACAGAGAGACAACACCTACCTCTGGACCCAATGCCCGGAATTTGGATTTCTAGCATCCTAAAATGTGATCAATTAAATGTGCTTGTTCAAGTCACCCACTTACGACATTCTGTTATGGCAAAACTAGACAACTGAGGCTGAATTGATAGAGAGCATAGAAATGAATGGATAGAGAGGACAGAGGAGGTTTTGTTGTTCTTAACTGCCAGGGAGCTGGTTCTGACTCATAGCAACCCTGCAGAGGGTTTCCAAGGAGCGACTGGTGGATCGGAACTGCCAACCTTGTGGTTAGCAGTCCAGTGCTTATCCTACAGCGCCACAGCATGGATAGTGGTGGTAAATGTGATAGAAATGGATAGAGAGGACAGGAATAGGTAAGTACAGAGGATGGAGATGGATAGAGAGACTAGAGAATCGAGGATGAAGGTAGAGCTGATAGAGGAACTAGAAATGAGAGAGAGGATGGAGGTGGATAGAGAGGATGAAGATGGATAGAGATGACAAGAATGGATAGAGAGGACGGAGGTGGATAGAGATGACAGGAATGAATAGAGATGATAGAGAGGATGGAGGTGGATAGAGATGACAGGAATGGATAAAGATGATACAGAGGATGGAGATGGATAGAGGTCACAGGAATGGATAGAGATGATACAGAGGATGGAGTTGGATAGAAAGGCTAGAGATATACAGATGATAGAGATGGACATAGAGAGCAGAAATGATAGAGAGGATGGAGGTGCATAGAGAGGATAGAAGTGGATTGAGTGGACGGAAATGGTTAGAGTGGACAGGAATGATAGAGATACACACAGGATAGAAATAGACAGAGAGCTGAGATGATGGAGATGAATAGAGAGGAGGTGGAGTAGTGGTTACGAATCGGGCTGCGAGCCACAAGGTCAGCAGTTCGAAACTACCAGTGTGAGAATAAAAGTGGGCGGCTGAAAGTAGGGCTCAGAGCAAGAATCCCCACTTCAGGTATAAGAGCTTGCTCTGAGACCTGCTTCAGGCCGGGGCCATAAGGACAAACAGACATGGCTAGGCAAGTCCCCAACAGAATGTCTCAAGAGACACAAATGCAGGGTAAAGAGCACACTCATAAAACTGTCACAGTTGAAGACTCACAGGCCAGGTGGCCGGAACAGGTAACAGATAAAATGAGGCCGGTAGGACTAGAAAAAGGCTTAGTACTATAGGTCACTTATGTGATGTTATGTTTAAATCTATTGGATCCTGCGGTTTCTGAATGCTCCATTGGGTAAAAGTTGTAATCCTAGTTTGCATATCCCCCTCCCATGGTGTGTCCCAAAACCCTATATAAGGTACGGTTTGTGAACTGCTTGGGGTCGAGCTTTGGTGAGCTGATGCAGTAACCCTGCTGTAACACTGCTGAACACTACACTGCCAGCCGCCACTCGACCCTAGCATGCTAGCTTGAATAAAGCCCGTCTGCTTTTGCATTATCTTTGTCTCTTGGTCTCCCTATTGGGTGGTGGTCTCGGACCCTAACACCAGCTGTTCCGCGGGAGAAAGATGAGGCTTTCTGCTCCCGTAAAGATTTACAGCCTCGGAAACCCTGTATAGGGTCGCTATGAGTCGGAACAGACTCCACGGCACATAACAACAGCAACAACAACATATAGCTACAGAGGATAGAGAGAGATCAGAGATGATAAGAGATGATGGAGGTGGATAGAGAAAGTAGACATACAGACCAAGGCACAGATGGCCCCTAACCACAACACCAACAAAGCTAACGTTGGAAAAACAACAAAGCTTTACTAAAATGCCACAGTTGTCCACCACGTAAAGCAGTAAATTCTAAGAACCAAGGTCTTTTAGATGGAAAAATCAAGCAAAATTCTGGGCTAGATTAGGGGAGACCAAAGGAGAAAGTCTATCTCTCTGCTTCCAGCAATAATCATTTGTTGTCTAAGACTTGTGTGGGTTCTGCATCTTACTTTGATGAGTAACGTCTGGAATCTTAAAAGTTCATGAGCATTCATCTCAGTTGAAACTATTAGTCTTTCCCTGTACAGAGGAGATAAAAGTGATGAAAACTGAAGATGCTTGGAAACAATTAGTCCAGTGGATTGATGAAACATGTGAACATCAATTTCCATGATCCTGAGACCAGAAGAACTAGATGGTGCCCGGCTCCCACTGCCAGCGGCTCTGGCGATAACACATTAGAAGATCCTGTATAGAGTGGGAGAAAATGTCTAACAAAACTCAAAATCGTTTATAAAAAGAAAAGACCAGGCATAATGGTGAGAGGAACCTCGAGATTATGGTCCTTGACTATCCAGGTCTGGAACTGAACTCCTCCTTATGATTCAATTTTCAGCCAAGCAGTAGTAGTTCAGTATATACAGAGGACAACAACCAAAAGGTTGGCAGTTCAGACTCACCAGGTGTTCCTCAGAAACCTTATAGAGAGTCTCTGTGAGTCGGAACTGGCTCAAGGCAATTAACAACAACACACACCATCGAATGTTTGACTATTCAAGATGAAAAGGACAGCATTCATCCAAGGACAAAGTTCAGAAGGACTGGGAACCATGGAGGAACGCAAACAGGAGTCCCAGAGAGGAAGTCGGAGAAGTAATGTTACAATGAGATTACAGTCACCCAGATGAAATCAACTGTATGGTTTGTTGAATGTAACACTGATGATCTCTATAAACATTCACTCAGTGCACAGTAAAAAGTTATTTCTAATGAAAAAAAAAAAAAAAAAATGAGTGTGGCTATTCACCACGTCAGCGTTCATAAATATACATCCATCTCCGGGTCTCCCAAGACCTGTTTGAAATTTGTGTATGCTATATCTCACCTGTAGCTCTATCTGCTGAACGTAAAGCTCAGTAGATACACTCAACTCACTGGTGAATGCAGTTTTCACTTTGGAAGTCCTGGAGTCCTGGTGTGGCACTGTGAGTTCATGCTGTGGACTGAAAGGTCAGTCTGCACTGTAAGGTCAGTAGCTCAAGCTCACCAGTCACTCCTTGGAGACCCTATACAGGGTTGATATGGGTCAGAACCAACTCAATAGAACCTCACAATAACAGCACGCAAGTCCTACTGTGGCGCCATAGGATAAGCACTGGACTGAAAGGTCACTTTGAACCAAAAGGTTGGCAGTTCAGACTCACCAGTTGTTCCTCAGAAACCTTATAGAGAGTCTCTGTGAGTCGGAACTGACTCAAGGCAATTAACAACAACAACAACATGCAAGATGTTAATCAGCAGAGCTGACAGAGCAGGGAAACCAATGAACCATGGAAAAGGTGGCTAGGGATGGAGTTCAAGTCCTCATTCTTTCCATCAACTCCTGCTACATTCCAGGAGTTCTGGTGTGACGCTGTTGCTGATCACAAAGCTGCAATTCAAACCCACCAGTCACTCCTTGGAAACCCTGTGAGTCGGAACCAACTCAACAGCACTTAACAAGAACTACACTCCAAGCACTCGGCTGGCTGCTGGTAATGCTTCATGAGAGAAAGTCCTCGTTCCGCCAGATTCACCACCTTAAAGGAAGACAGTGACCGAGTAAACAGATGAATACTAAATACAAGTGACTAATGATAAAGTCATGGTATCTTCAATACCCTCCTAGGTATGTGAAAGTTAGACAATGAATAAGGAAAACTGTAGAATCGATGTATTTAAGCTATGGTGTTGGAGGAGACTATTAAAAGGACCCTGGACTGATAGAAGAACAAACAGATCTGTGTTGGAAGAAGGACAATCGGAGTGCTCCTAAGAAACAGACAATGAGACTTTAGCTCTCATGCATTGGACATGCTGTCAAGCAGGGCCAGTCTCTGGACAAGAACATCATGCTTAGAAAAGTGAAGGGTCAGCGAAAAAGAAGATTTCAAATGAGATGTCAATAGCAATGGATTCAAACATAATAATTGTGAGACTAGTTCAGAACCAGGCAATGTTTCATTCTGTTGTACATGTCGATATGAATCAGCAGCAAGTCGATGGTACTTAACAACAACACCATAATAATACAGACTAGAAAGGAAAAGGAAGTACCATATGTGTGTCAGTAGTGACAGGAGAGAGAGAGGGTTTTAGGATGGAATGTTGGAAACAAATTTTCCACAGCGAATGAGTGAATAAGTTTGTGCAGTGAATGAGTGAATGGGTTTCCACAGTGAATGAATGAATGAGTTCCCGCAGTGAATGAATGAATGAGTTTCCACAGTGAATGAATGAGTTCGTACAGTGAATGAATGAATGAGTTTCCACAGTGAATGAATGAATGAGTTTCCACAGCGAATGACTGTGTGAATTTCCACATTGAGTGAGTATATGAGTTTCCACAGCGAATGAGTCTTTCAGCTTCCTATTCCTATTATAGCAAATTATCACAAATCTGGTAGCCTAAACGAATGCAAATGTGTACACCAGAAGTAGAAACTAGGGTCCACTGGGTTAAAATCAAAGTGTGGCCAGTACTGGTTCCATCTGGAAGCCCAGGGGAGAACTTGCTTCCTTGACTCCACCAAGTTGTGGAGGTCTATGATAGTTATTAGGTTTTGTGCCATCCAGAAGAGGACGTGGAACAAGGGATATCATTGCTGATGTCTGATGGATCTTGGCTGAAAGCAGAGACTATCAGAAAGAT
>NW_006408890.1:212927-220685 GCF_000296735.1 Chrysochloris asiatica | reverse complement strand
ATACTGAAGGAGGAAGTCCAAGGTGCATTGAAGGAATTGGCAAAGAACAAGGCACCAGGAATTGATGGAATAAAAATGGAAATCTTTCAATAAAGTGAGGCGGCACAGGAGGCACTCATTCATCTCTGCCAAGAAATTTGGAAGACAACTATCTGGACGACTGATTGGAAGAGATCCATGTTTGTGCCCATTCCAAAGAGAGGTGACCCGATGGAATGCGGAAATCATTGGATAATCTATTTGATATCCCATGTAAGTAAAGTTTTACTAAAGGTAATACAGAAACGGCTACAAGCATACATTGATAGAGAACTTCCAGAAGTCCAAGACGGATTCAGAAGAGGCCATGGAATGAGGGATATCAATGCTAATGTCTGATGGATTTTGGCTGAGAACAGAGACTACCATAAAGATGTTTACCTGTGCTTTATTGACTATGCAATGGCTTTCGATTGTGTGGATCGTGACAAGCTATGGACAACATTGCAAAGTATGACTATTCCAGAACACATAATTGTGTTCATAAGGAATCTGTACCTGGACCAAGAGGCAGTTGTTCAAACAGAACATGGGAACGCTGAATGGTTTAAAATTAAGAAAGGTGTGTCACAAGGTTGTATTCTTTCACCATACTTATTCAACCTGTATGCTGAGCAAATAATCAGAGAAGCTGTGTTATATGAAGGAAAACGTGGCGTTAGGATTGGAGGAAGACTAATTTACAACCTGCGATATGCAGATGCTACAACCTTGCTTGCTGAAAGTGAAGAAGACAAAGTATTTACTGATGAAGATCAAAGAACACAGCCTTCAGTATGGATTGCATATCAATGTCAAGAAAACAAATATCTTCATTGCTGGACCAATAAACAACATTCTTATCAACAGAAAAAAGATTGAAGTTGTCAAGGACTTTAATCTTCTTGAATCAACTATCAACACTCACGGAAGCAACAGTCAAGAAATCAGATGGTGTATTGCATTAGGCTTCAGGACTAAGGTGCACCTGACCCAAGCCATGGTATTTTCAATAGGCTCATATGCATGCGAAAGCTGGATAGTGAATAAGGAAGACCGTAGAAGAATTGATGCATTTCAGTTATGGTGTTGGAGGAGAATATTGAAAGCGCCATGGGCTGCCAAAAGAACCAACAGTTCTGTGTTGGAAGAAGTGCAGCCTTGGAGGCCAAGATGGCCAAACTTCCTCTCTCATACTGTGGACATATTGTCAGGAGGGACCAGTCACTGGAGAAGGATATCATGTTTGGTAAGGTGGATGGTCAGAGAAAAAAAGGCAGACCCCTAGCGAGATGGATTGGCCAAGTGGCAATATCAATGGGTTCAAGCATGGCGACAATTGTGAGGTTGGCCCAGGACCAGGCAGCGTTTCGTTCTGTTGTGCGTAAGGTTGCTATGAGTCAGTACTGACTCGATGGCACTTAACAACAACAACAACATGATGATTACCAGGGGTGGGAGGGGAAGGAAGGAGTTACTGCCTACAGCGTAGACTCATGTTAATGTGGGTGATGGAAAGACATTTAAAAAGAAAGGAAGGAAAAAAGAAGGGGGAGGGGAAGGAAATCACTTTCTTTTTTTCATATATTTGTTTTCTTTCTTTCATGTACTGGAATGGAAACAATGTGTCCTTATGTACTGATGAAGACTAACTATTGGGAACATTCACACCAATGAAGAAAAGGAAATGAAGTATTGTGTATATGTCCAACAAAACAATTAAGTACATTATTTTTCAAAACTATATTGTCTGTGACTTGGTATCTCCCCTGCCAGGATTACTGGTTAGTTAGAGAGTGTGGGTGGAACCTCCAAGATCATGTTTTATTGTGTATGTTTTTCCACCACACACACACACAAATTATTACCCTCCAAGATGTATTTTTTTCGTATGGCCTTCCTCCACCCTTCTGGCCTGGAGTTTAACTCATCTTCTTGGCTCAATTTTCAGCCACACAACAGACAAGTCTATTAGGCACAACCATACAGAAATTCAAGCCCAATTCAGAAGAGGATGTGGAACTACAGATATCCTTGTTGACATCAGATGGATCTTGGCTGAAAGCAGAGACTAACAGAAAAGTATTTATTTGTGCTTTATTGACTATGCAAAGGTTTTCTGTTTCCAAAAAGGTTTACAGCCTTGGAAATCCCATAACAGGTTGTTATGAGCCAGATGCGAGTAAAATATT
This sequence comes from Chrysochloris asiatica, assembly GCF_000296735.1. Classification (NCBI taxonomy): domain Eukaryota; kingdom Metazoa; phylum Chordata; class Mammalia; order Afrosoricida; family Chrysochloridae; genus Chrysochloris; species Chrysochloris asiatica. The sequence continues at coordinate 218,475 of NW_006408890.1, read as the reverse complement.
GCTAGAGATAATTCAAAAACAGCTGCAATCGTGTATCGACAGGGGACTGCCAGAAGTTCAAGCCAGATTCAGAAGAGGATGTCGAATGAGAGATATCACTGCTGACATCAGGTGGATCTTGGGTGAAAGCAGAGAATAACAGAAAGATGTTTACCTATGCTTTATTGACTACGCGAAGGCTTTCAATTATGTGGATCATGACAAGCTGTGGACAACATTGAGGAGAATGGGTATTCCAGAACACTTAATTGTGCTCATGAGGAATCTGTACACAGACCAAGAGGCAGTTGTTCGAACAGAACATGCAAACACTGACTGGTTTAAAATCAGGAAAGGTGTGCACCAAGGTTGTGTTCTTTCCCCATACGTCTTCAATCTGTGTGCTGAGGAAATAATCTGAGAAGTTGGATTATACAAAGAAGAATGTGGCATCAGGACTGGACAAAGACTCATTCACAACCTGAGATCTGCAGATGATACAACCTTGCTCGCTAAAAATGAAGAGGACTTAAAATACTTACTGATGAAGATCAAAGACCACAACTTTCAGTATGGGTTGCATCTCTATGTAAAGAAAGCAAAAATCCTCAACACTGGACCAATAAATAACATCATGATAAATGGAGAAAAGATTGAAGTTGTCAAAGACTTCATTTTGCTCAGGTCAACCATCAACACTCATGGAAGCAGAAGACAAGAAATCAAACGATGTATTGCGTATTGCATTAGACAAATGTGCTACACAAAAAAATCTTTAAAGTCTTCAAGAGCAATGATGTCAGCTTGAGGACCAAGGTGCTCCTGACCCAAGCCATGGTGTTTGCAATAACCTCACATGGATGCGAAAGTTGGACAGTGAATAAGGAAGACTGTAGAAGAATGGGTGCATTTGAGTTCTGGTGTTGGAGGAGAATATTGAAGGTAGACGAACAAACAGATCTGTGTTAGAAAAAGTGCAGTGAGAATGCTCCCTGAAAGCCAGGATGGCCAGACTTCACCTCTCATCCTTCAGACATCTTCAGGAGAAATCAGTCCCCGGAGAAGGACATCACGCTTGATAAAAGCGGAGGATCAGAGAAAAAGAGGAAGACCCTTAACGAGATGGATTGGCACAGTGGCAGGAGCTACAGGCTGAGGCGTAACAATTAGGAAGGGGCAGTGTTTTGTTGTGTCGTGTGTAGTGTCACTATGAGTTGCAACTCCTAACAACACCAATGTTACCTAACAACAACAATGTCAACAACAAAAGTCAGATCCGTCTCCAAGGTGCTTAACAACAACACCCAAGAGGAAGGTGGAGGCAAAAGCACGGGGGACTAGCTCTTTATTGTCACGTTTTCTTCACAGGAGCAAGCAGAGAACCAACTCAACTATCCGTGTCTCACCGTTCTGGGCTGTGAGTTGGGGAGAAGTGCCCCTTCTGAGTCCATCCAAAGTCCCCAGGCCACCATGTTTACCTCTCCCAGAGTTGATGATACTCAAGTAATCTTCGTAAAGCCTTTCTTTTGGTGACTTGGAGCCTATGCGTCGCCCTCCTCTATCTGGTTCCACAACATTCTGATCGCCCCAAAAGGAGGCTTGGGTCCACTGGCAATCACCCCATTCCCTCCCTCCCCAACCCCCACAGAGTATCATGGGCTTCCTGTGTGAGACCAGTGGCTGCAGGCCCCCTGTGTGTGTCCCCTCAACTGCCTATCTCATGGGTTTTATCCAACACAAGATTGCAAGGTTTGTTCCCACCCCTACAACTTTCCACAGCCCACCGGTCCCCTCCCCCACAGCTCCATCACTTGGCCCCCTCCTCCACCACCTTCCTGCCCCCCTGGGTCCACTTCCTGATGCATTTGTCCCCACCCCCCTACTCTTCTGGGTTGGGTTTCCATCCCTGTTACCCCCAGTCCCATACACACGCGTTCCTTCATTTGTACAAATCCTCCACCCGATTTACAGCCTTGACTTGGGCCTCAATTAGGAATACCCCCAAGAGCCCTGACACCCCCTTACGCCGGGACCCTCAGGCCCTCAGCCAGCCCGGTCGGTGTCCAGATGGGGGAGCGCGGGCGTCCCTTCTCGGACCTGCGCCCGCTGACGCTGCCCTTTGATCTCATCTGAAATCAAAAGCCCCTCTTGGTCACAGTGTGATAAAGGCAGTTTTTCCTTTTTCCAGTTCATTCCTAATTTATTTATTTCCAGGCCAGCAAAGCACCGTAATTTTACAATAAAGGGCTCCAATCAAACCGTGCCTTATCCAGAGGTAATTAATACAAAGGTTGTTGAATTAAAGATGCGAGTCTCAGCGTTCGCGTAGGGGGGTGTAAGGACGCGCTCTCCAAGGTCCAAATTAGGCCGAGAAAGACCAATTAACACCAGCTCCTAGCTTTTATGTTCTCTTCCATTACGGATTCTGACCGTTTTTAAAGATATTTTCTTCTCCAGCGTCTCTGCGTGTCTGAGCGGCACATCAAAGGCGGCGCGGCAGGTGCTCCACATCCGAGTGGGGAGAACCCGCCCCAATTCCTCCAGGGCTCTGCGCTGGGAATTTTAAAAACCCGCAACGATTCTGGTAACGGGCGCTTGTCTGCGGTGACTTAGGAAATCTTAACTTCCAGCCAGGAGCAGATGGGGGGTGCTGACCCCTGGGATCCAGGTAGACAAGAATTTCAGGCCCCTTCCGTTTGGGCTTGGCTCCTGAGAACAGTTGGCTACTCTTGGGGTGTTGTCTCTTCTGTCTTGGGGAGTCCCTGAGAGCCTGGCATGGCTGAGGGCGCTACAGTGTCCTGGGAGTGAGTCTCGAACATACATCAGCACTGACCAGTGGGCACTCACAACAGAAATATATGCTCTCCAAGTCTGGAGACCCAAGTCCGAGATCCAGGTGTGGGCAAGGCTGGCCCCCTCTGGAGACCCTGAGGGAGGGTCCTTCCTGGTCTCTTCCAGGTCCCGATGGCCCCAGGTGTAATGAGCTTATGATCACATCTGTCCAATCTCTGCCTCCATCTTCACACGGCCATCTCCCCTCTGTGTCTCTCCTTTTTTATAAGGACCCCTCATCATATAGGATCAGGGCCCATCCTGTTCTAGTGTGACCTCATGTTAAATTAATCTGCAAAGACACAAGTCTGAGATCCAGGTGTGGGCAGGGCTGGCCCCCTCCTGAGACCCTGGGGGAGGGTCCTTCCTGATGTCTCCCAGCTCCTGGTGGTCCCAGGTAACGTATGGCTACCACCCAGTCCCCATAACCCTATTACAGGCATGCCTGGGAGACACAGTAGAGGTCAGAGACACATACTACATCAAAAATGGATAACCAAGAGTTCAGCTTCCTCATGGAACCTGGGGTCCTTGCACCAAGCACCCCCTAGACCCAGGGGAATGTTGATGGCAAGAAAATGGAGATCTCCAAGGGAGGCAGGGTCTACCGATGTTGAAAGGAAACAATGACCTTCCCCCAGAATCCACAGAGAGAGGAACCCTTCCCCTAGAGCCAGCAGACTTGAATTTGAACGTCTAGTTCCCTGAACTGGGAAAGAACACATTTCGGCTTGTTAGAGCCACTCAGTTTGTGGTATCTCTGTCACAGCGGCAGCGGGTAACTGAGGAACGACCATAGTGACTGACGTACCATTGACAAAGCTGCAGGCTCTCAGCACTGACAACAAACACAATGTTGTCAACGTCATCAACACCACAAGTCTACAAGCTCTGGAGACCAGGACCACCACCCCCGTAGCTGTTACTACATTCCCGCTAACATATTAAACCAATAGGAGGCCTCCTTTCACCAGCTCCCCGGCTCTGGGTGCCTTCGTCCCCACGGTGGGACACCTGGCTGCCGACTTTGCCTTCTCGTCCCCACCAGGTGGTGGAGGTGAAGGACCTGGAGGGGTGGGGGTCAGAGCCAGGCTGGATGGACCCTCGGACCTGGCTGACCTTCCAAGGTACTCCCAGTGGACCAGGAATCAGACCAGGGGTCGGACGGGGTGGTGAGATGTGGGCCATTCCCCCGTTCCCCTCGCAGTACGAGTTCTATGGAGGCATGTTGTACCGTGGACTTCAAGTTGGCATGGGACGGCTGCCCCAAAGCGGCCCAGAGACCCCTCAGGCTGAGGGTGAGGCGGGGGCTAGGGTTGGGAGCAACCCCGAGGGGGCCTCCCCGGAGCGCCAAGCTGCTCCACCTGGTGCCGTGAAGCTGAACACGGAAAATGGAAAAGAGCCATGAAGAGTCCCAGGACACCAAAACAAGACAGAAAGACCTCGAGCCATTTCCCAAGTTGTTAACACAGAGGAGGCTCACCCTGGGGTACCCCCAGGCCAATGAGGGACTCACCTCGGGGTTCTCTTTGGGAAGGTGTTCAGCCAAACAAGTAGCTGCCATTTTGAGGCTCTTCAGGTTAGCTTCAGAAATATATAAAAAATCCTCACAACTAGACCAAGAAATAACATCATAGTAAGTGGAGTAAAGATTGATGTTGTAAATATATATACGTGTGTGTGTGTGTATGTGTGTGTGTAAGCTGAGGCCTCTGTTACAGAAGTGGGTGGAGGAGACAGACAACAACGAAAACCTCCAGGAGACACGCAAAACAGAGACCTTCCTACAGCCAGCAGGAAAGAGAAGTCGGCGGACAAGGGAGAACCTAGTGAGAGGCAGTGTGGAGAAGGTGGCCCTGCCCCAAACCTTCACTGCGGCCCATCAGCCACATCACCTCGGGCTGGAGAAGGACGTGGTCCGAGTGTGGTTCTGTAACCGGCGTCAGAAGGACAAACAGTCCAGTGGTGACTACTCCCACCAAGAGGATTTTGAGGCTGCTGAGTCTCTGTTCCCAGGGGCACAAGTGTCGTTTCCTCTGGCACCAGGACCCCATTTGAGAACCCTCAGTTTACCACTCTGTACTCCTCGGTCCATTTCTCTGAAGGGGAACCTTCCTCTCTGTCCAGGTCACCCCTCTGGACTCTCCCATGCATTCAAACTGAGGTCCCTGTCCTTCCCCGGAACTAATGGCAGAGGAATGGGGAGACAGGATCCTGGGCTTCCTACCAGAGCTTTTGGGGTTAAATCCTTCCTCCCCTGAAGGAAGGAAGGAATTGGGAACACAAAGGGTAAGGCAGGAGATTTGGGGGGTAACTGGTTGGAGGGAAGGTGAGGTTCATTGATGGTCTTCATTTTAATTCTCACATCACTCATCATTTTGTTCTTAAATACAGAAACCTGGGAGACGGTAAAAAAAAAAAAGAAAAAAAGCTATTAAAGCAACAGAACAAACATCCCTCATCCATAAACATCTCTTCTTGCTGTTGTTCAGTGTCCTTGAGTCCAGTCCAACTCATAGCGATCCTGTATGAAATTTCCGAGAAGCGGCTGGTGAGTTTGAACTGTGGACCTTGAGGTTCAAACTCATTTGGCAGTCCAGCACATTATCCTGCAGTACCACACCAGAACTCATTTGGTGGTGGTGGTGGTTATGTGCCGTGGAGTCAGTTCCGACCCATAGCGACCCTGTACAGGGTTTCCGAGGCTGTAAATCTTTACGGGAGCAGAAAGCCTCAT
>NW_006408890.1:207015-212827 GCF_000296735.1 Chrysochloris asiatica | reverse complement strand
ATCAACACTCACAGAAGCAGCAGTCAAGAAATCAAACGACATATTGCATTAGGCAAATCTGCTGCACAAGACCTTTTTAAAGTTTTGAAGAACAAAGATGTCAGCTTGAGGACTAAGGTGTGCCTAACCCAAGCCATGGTATTTTTAATAACCTCAAATACATGCAAAAGCTGGACAGTGAATAAGGAAGACCATAGAAGAACTGATGAATTTGAATTATGATGTTGGAGGAGAATATTGAAAGTATCATGGGCTGCCAACAGAACAAATAGATCTGTGTTGGAAGAAGTGTAGCCAGAGTGCTCCTTGGAGGTCAGGATGGCCAAACTTCGTCTCTCATAGTTTGGACATATTGTCAGGAGGGATCAGTCAGTGGAGAAGGATATCATGTTTGGTAAGGTGGAGGGTCAGAGAAGAAGAGGAAGACCCCCAACGAGATGGATTGGCCAAGTGGCAGCATCAATGTGCTCAAGTGTGGCAACAGTTGTGAGGTTGGCCCAGGATCAGACAGTTTCGTTCTGCTGTGCAGAAGCTTGCTATGGGTTGGTACCGACTAGATGGCACCTAACAACAACAAATAGGGGTTACCAGGTGGGTCTGAACTGCCAACCTTGAAGTTACTTGTTGTTAAGTGCCACACTAGGTTGCAACTCATAAGGAGCCTGTGTAGGGTTTCCAAGGAGCAGCTGGTGAGTTTGAACTGCCAACCTTGCAGTTTAAAATGACCTTGCGGTCTAGTGCTTGTCCTAGAGCGCCACACCAGGACTCCAATCTGTCCTACATGGTCCAAGTATGAGTCAGTATCACCCTAATGACAATAGGCTTGGGTTTGGTTTGGTTTGGGGGAAGGGGTGGCAAACCTTTATGGTATCAGACTGCCTGGCGTTTTTTCCGCAGCACACTGGTTGTGTTCCAAGGGCCAACTTTATGTTAGCAGTCCGGCAGAAGCTGTTGTAGAAACAGAACTCAGTAACCAAATCAGGAAGAAAGGTAAAATAAAAAAAAATAATAATGGGGTAAACCAATCGATCCACTCCAGCCCTGCCCACCCAACCTCCTACCCGCAGCCCTGGCTGCCCTAGGTACTTTGGGGCACCCCGCCAGGTGCGTCTCCACCTTCATACGTTCAAGAACATGCCCGCAGCCTGCTTCCTGCGCCCTTGGCTTTTTCCCTCTCTCGTAGGTAATTGCCAGGACCCAGGTGGGCTTACTTTTCGGCCCCTGTCAATATATGTGTAAGCCCTCCCCAGAGGGCCAGCTTTTTGACTCCAAACAGGCACTCGCCCCGTCTCCAAACCTGTGGGTGTCCTCCGAACTTAACAATAATCCTTGGGTATCTTGGAGCCGGGGCGCGCTTTAGTCCTTTCCAGCCCCGGCACAGACTAGAGAGTCGGTCCCTGCCTCCCCCTCCTCCTCTCTGTCTCCCTCCTCAACGCGTACATCTCCACTCGCAGGAACAAATATGATTTCTGATTGAACATCGCTTTATTTGCCAGTTCTGTGGTCGTTTCTCATCTCGCTCCGCGTTCTCAAGCTTTGTGGTTAAATTATGTATTAAGGTCAATGTCAAAACACAGAAGATCTGTAACCTTCGGGGAGATTTGCTTTTATTCCTGATTATAGTGAGCGCCTGTCAGGAGCCGGGGGTGCGCGCGCGGAGGCCTGGCGCGGCGGGCCTACAAAGGCTGCGCGCTGGGTCTCCCAGGACGCGCGGGATGGATTTATCCAGATCACCCGCCTCTTGAAAGGCCTCTCGCCCGGGCTTCCATCTGAAAACTGTCAGCGGTACCTATAGAGTCGTGTCAGGAATCAAACGCGAGGCGCTCCACCGGAGACGCGGCACGTGTCATGTACACGCTTGTAATTTGAGATCTTCTGTGCAGAGCCCTGGCAAGAGAGAGGAGTCTGGAAGAAATGTGATTTCTTTGTTTTTTTTTGTTCCTTAAAAAAAAAAAAAAGGAACGCTTCAAGAAACAAACTGCAAACTTTCCCTAAAAACTTTCCTTGAAAGCGAGATTGTACCCAACGCTCAAATGGATCCGAAGTCGCGATTAATGAGCGATTGGAGGGGGAGCTGCGGCCCTCTGCCAGGTAACTTAATGTAGAACCTTGTATTGATTTTGCTTCTCAGTTTTTCTTCTTGACAAGCATTTGTCAACATGAGCTCGCATTAGTTTCTGGGTTCGTCCACGAATTACGAGTTCTTCTCTCTCATAGTTTCCTGAGAGGAGGAGCTGAGAAGCTCAGAGACCAGAGAAACCACACTCACACCCCACCGCTGGAGACTGGACTCCCCATTCTGGAACTTTCTTCCTACTCAGCCTATAAGAGAAAAAATATATCAGCCTGGTGACTATGACTTTTAGCCACCCTTCCACCTGGAACTGAAGCAATATTGTTGTTATGTGCGGTGGAGTCGGTTCTGACTCGTAATGACCCTGCACAGGGCTTCCGAGGCTGTAAATCTTTATGGGAGCAGAAAGCCTCATCTTTCTCCCATGGAACAGCTGGTAGTTTTGAACTGCTGACCTTGCGGTTCACAGCTGGATTTGTAACTACTACGCTACCAGAGCTCCATCCCTCACCCCCCCAAAACAATAGACAAGTCTAAAACGCAAGAAGTGCCACCAGACAGGTGCCACTCTTTAGAATAACCAGCCATTTGAGCTCAAACGGGCAGTGTTTCCCCAAGGACAAAGTTCAGAAGGCTTAGGAAAGGAGGAGGAATAGAAACAGGAACCGTAGGCTGATGTTACATGGTGGGAATTATAATCAATGAGATGAAAGAAGATGTGTACCAATTGCTGTATGGAAAACTGATCTGCTATGTAAATTTCCATCCAACTCACACACAAAAAGTTTGGAAAATAAAATAAAATAAAACGGTTGTTGTGAACTGCCTTGGAGTCATTTCCAACTCATAGTGACGCTGTATACGGATTCTGAGGAACCGCTGGTGGGCTTGAACCACCGACCTTGCACCTTGCAGTTAGCAGTGCAGTGCTTATCAGACAGTGCCACACCCGGACCTCCTTTTAATGTTGGGTGATGTCGAGTCAGTTCCTACTCATAGCGACCTTAGGCACAACCGAACAAAACACTGCCCTGTCCTGCCTCGTCCTCACTGTCCTTGTTAACTTTGAGCCCATTGCCACTGCTGCTGTGACTGTCCATCACTGAGGGTCTCCCTCTCTGTCACTGACCCTCCACTTTGCCAAGCACGATGTCCTTCTCCAGGGACTGGTCCCTCCTGATCATATGGCCTAAGGCAGTTCAAGCTCACCAGCTGCTCCTTGGAAACCCTATACAGGGTCGCTATGAGTCAGAACCGACTCGACGGCACTTAACCACAACAATGAGAGACAAAGACTGGCCATCCTGGCCTCCGAGGAGCACTCTGGCTGTCCTTCTGGTTTGGGAATTAAAGTTTTTAACTTTACATAACAACAGCAAAAGGAGTCGTCGGGCGTGCTGAGGAAAATACCAGCATCCTTGGATGGGAGCCCTTGGAAAAACTGGAATCTTTTAAGCATCGATTTGTTAAGTGCCATCGAGTCAGTTCCAACCCATTGCAACCCTGATAGGGTTTCCAAGGAGCAGCTGGTGAGCCTGAACCACCAACTTTGTAGTTCAAGCCGACTTTGCAGTTCAATGCATTAACCCGCAGTGCCACACAAGGACTCCTCTTGGTGATATACCAGGTGACAAAGTGGCTGACTTTCAGCATCCTTCCATTCAAACCCTCTGTGTGTCTCACCTGGAATGCAAGGTGGCTACAGAAACGTGCCGCAGTGAAATGCCACAGTTGAGCCGTCCCCTTCCCTGCAAGAGACGCCGGTTCGATTCTCAGCCTGTACGCCTTACACACGGCCACTACATGTTTCAACAGCACTTCCAGACTAAAAGGAACTAGCAAGAAAGGACTGGTGATTTACTTCCAAAAACCACCCGATGAAAACGCATTAGATCACATCAGTTCAGCCCACAACTGATCTCGGAGTTGGTTCAGGAACAAGCACGTTTCACGTGGGGTTTTCATGGGCTGATTTTCAGACAGATCACCAGGACTTTCTTCCTAGTCTTTCTAGAAGCTCTGCTCAAACTTGTTCCACATCACAGCCCCAAACAAGCCTCCAGGGACAGACAGGAAGTGGCCGTGCCTGAGATAACACTGGCTGGAAGTTGAACCTAGGTCTCCTACGTGGAAGGCAAGGATTCTACCAGGCAACCACCCGGTCCCCATTACAAAGAGATACCATCTGTATAAAGAATCATCAAGGTGTACCACAAGATTTGTGTGCCTAACTAAATGCATGTTATCCATCTATAAAAAATTTCAATCTCGTGAATCAATACCAGCATTCCCACATGCAATGTGCTGTTTCTTTCCTAATCTATTTTATTGTATCTCATTTTTCCCCATCTGGTCTGAACCCACTAAATTGATTTCACGACCCACAAGAGGGTTGTGACCTATGAACTGTGATGTCATCTCATGGGGGTTAAAGGTTAAAACACAAGTGCTGCTGAAGTCGAGTTTCCAGAGGAGAAGAGGAGATACAGAATGAACAGCAGATGACCCAGGTGTTAGGTCAGCAGAAGAGGGTGGTGTGGGAATGAGGGAAAAAGGGGAGGAAGGGTTTCTGTTCCAGCAGTGTGTCAGACCCAGGGGAATCAAGAAGTCTCCTGTTGTTGTTAATTCCTGTCCAGTAGACCCCACCTCGTGATGCTCCTCAGGGTTCTCAGTGGATGATTTTTCACAAGTAGATTCTACTCCTGACTCCCAGATGACATGTACAGAGAGTATGAATGCTGGGTGAAGTTAGTCAGCCACACATGGACAGATACTGTATGAGACCACTGCAGTCAAAAGTCGAGACAAGATTTTGCTTCTGTAATAAGCATTTTATGATGATTACCTTCCGTCTTCTTTTGCTGCTTTCTGCATCATTCAATAATTTGCCCAGATCCTTCAATAACGACGGTAGAGGCTTCAATTTGTTTCTTCATTTCCCCATCTTGAGAAATGCTGAGCGTGTTCTTACTTTTTGGTTTTCTGACTCCAGATCTTTGTATATTTCCTTATAATACTTAAGTTTGTCTTCTCAAGCTGCCCTTTGATATTTTCTGTTCAGCTCTCGGACCTCCTCATTTCTTCCATTTGCTTTAGCATCTCTACACCATAGAGCAAGTTTCATAGTCTCTTCTGACATCCATTTTGACCTTTTCCTTCTTGTCTTCTTAATGACTTTTTGCTATCTTCAAGTATGATGTTCTTGATGTCATCCCACAACTCTTCTGGTCTTCTGTCTTTAGTGTTTAATGTATCAAATCTGTTCTTCAGACGATCTCTAAATTCAGGTGGGATATATTCAAGGTCATATTTTGGCTCTCTTGGACTTGTTTTCATTTTCTTCAGCTTCTGTTTGAATTTGCATGTTAGTAATTGATGGTCTTTTTCACAGTCTGTCCCTGGCCTTGTTTTCACTGATGATATGGAGCTTTTCCATTGTCTGTTTCCGCAGATGTAGTCAATTTGATTTCTATGTATTCCATCTGGTGAGGTCCATGTGTATAGTCATCTCTTATACTGTCTAAAAAAGGTATTTGAAAGGAACAAATTGTTGATTTTGCAGAATTCTATCATGCGATCTCCAGCATGATTTCTATCACCAAGGCCATATTTTCCAACTACTGATCCCTCCTCTTTGCTCTCAAACTTTGCATTCCAATCAGCAGTAATGATCAATACATCTTGATTGCATGTTTGATCAATTTCAGATTGAAGAAGTTGGTAGAATTCTTCTATTTC